>NC_090367.1:3547452-3560830 GCF_035084215.1 Heptranchias perlo | reverse complement strand
TCTCCTCTCTCTCTCTCTCTCTTTCCTTCTCCTCTCTCTCTCTTTCCTTCTCTCTCTCTCTCTTTCCTTCTCTCTCTCTCTCTTTCCTTCTCTCTCTCTCTCTTTCCTTCTCTCTGTCTCTTGCTCTTCCTCTCTCTGTCTCTTGCTCTCCTCTCTCCTTCTCTCTGTCTCTTGCTCTCCTCTCTCCTTCTCTCTCTCCTTCTCTCCTCTCTCTCTCTCCTCTCTGTCTCTTGCACTTCTCTCTCTGTCTCTCTCCTTCTCTCTGTCTCTTGCTCTCCTTTCTCTCTGTCTCTTGCTCTTCCCTCTCTCTCTCTCCTTCTCTCTGTCTCTTGCTCTTCCCTCTCTCTCTCTCCTTCTCTCTGTCTCTTGCTCTCCTCTCTCTCTCTTCTTCTCTCTCTCTTGCTCTCCTCTCTCTCTCTCTGTCTCTCTCTCCTCTGTCTCTTGCTCTCCTCTCTCTCTCTCTCTCCTTCTCTCTCTCTCTAGCTCTCCCCTCTCTCTCTCTCTCTCTCCTTCTCTCTGTCTCTTGCTCTCCTCCTCTCTGTCTCTCTCCTCTCTCTGTCTCTTGCTCTCCTCTCTCTCTGTCTCTCTCCTCTCTGTCTCTTGCTCTCCTTCTCTCTGTCTCTCTCCTTCTCTCTGTCTCTTGCTCTCCTCTCTCTCTGTCTCTTGCTCTTCCCTCTCTCTGTCTCTTGCTCTCCTCTCTCCTTCTCTCTCTCTCTTGCTCTCCTCTCTCTCTGTCTCTTGCTCTTCCATCTCTCTCTCTCTCTCTCCTTCTTTCTGTCTCTTGCTCTCCTCTCTCTCTTTCCTTCTCTCTGTCTCTTGCTCTCCTTCTCCCTCTCTCTCTCCTCTCTGTCTCTTGCACTTCTCTCTCTGTCTCTCTCCTCTCTGTCTCTTGCACTTCTCTCTCTGTCTCTCTCCTTCTCTCTGTCTCTTGCTCTCCTCTCTCTCTGTCTCTTGCTCTTCCATCTCTCTCTCCTTCTCTCCTTCTTTCTGTCTCTTGCTCTCCTCTCTCTCTCTCCTCTCTGTCTCTTGCTCTCCTTCTCCCTCTCTCTCTCCTCTCTGTCTCTTGCTCTCCTCTCTCTCTCTCTCTCTCCTCTGTCTCTTGCACTTCTCTCTCTGTCTCTCTCCTTCTCTCTGTCTCTTGCTCTCCTTTCTCTCTGTCTCTTGCTCTCCTCTCTCTCTCTCTCCTTCTCTCTGTCTCTTGCTCTCCTCTCTCTCTCTCTCTCTCTCTCTCTCCTCTCTGTCTCTTGCTCTCCTTCTCTCTGTCTCTCTCCTTCTCTCTGTCCCTTGCTCTCCTCTCTCTCTGTCTCTTTCTTGCTCTCCTCTCTCCTTCTCTCTGTCTCTTGCTCTCCTCTCTCCTTCTCTCTCTCCTTCTCTCCCTCTTGCTCTCATCTCTCTCTCTCTCTCTCTCCTCTCTGTCTCTTGCACTTCTCTCTCTGTCTCTCTCCTTCTCTCTGTCTCTTGCTCTCCTCTCTCTCTGTCTCTTGCTCTTCCCTCTCTCTCTCCTTCTCTCTGTCTCTTGCTCTCCTCTCTCTCTCTCTCTCCTCTCTGTCTCTTGCTCCCCTTCTCTCTGTCTCTCTCCTTCTCTCTGTCTCTTGCTCTCCTCTCTCTCTGTCTCTTGCTCTCCTCTCTCTCTGTCTCTTGCTCTTCCCTCTCTCTGTCTCTTGCTCTCCTCTCTCCTTCTCTCTGTCTCTTGCTCTCCTCTCTCCTTCTCTCTCTCCTTCTCTCTCTCTTGCTCTCCTCTCTCTCTGTCTCTCTCCTCTCTGTCTCTTGCACTTCTCTCTCTGTCTCTCTCCTTCTCTCTGTCTCTTGCTCTCCTCTCTCTCTGTCTCTTGCTCTTCCCTCTCTCTCTCTCCTTCTTTCTGTCTCTTGCTCTCCTCTCTCTCTCTCCTTCTCTCTGTCTCTTGCTCTCCTTCTCCCTCTCTCTCCTCTCTGTCTCTTGCTCTCCTTCTCTCTGTCTCTCTCCTTCTCTCTGTCTCTTGCTCTCCTCTCTCTCTCTGTCTCTCTCTCCTCTCTCTTTCCTTCTCTCTCCCTCTCTCTCTCTCCTCTCTCTCTCCTTCTCTCTCTCTCTCTCCTCTCTCTCTCCTTCTCTCTCTCTCTCTCTCCTCTCTTTCTCTCCTCTCTCTCTCCTTCTCTCTCTCTCTCTCTCTCCTTCTCCCTCCCTCTCTCTCTCTCTCTCTCTCCTCTCTCTCTCTCCTCTCTCTCTCCTTCTCTCTCTCTCTCTGTCTCTCTCCTCTCTCTCTCTCTCCCCCTCTCTCTCTCCTCTCTCTCTCTCTCTCTCTGTCTCTCTCCTCTCTCTCTCTCTCCCCCTCTCCCTCCCTCTCTCTCTCTCTCTGGGGGTGGGGATGTGGGAATGTATATTATAGTGGGACACTCTCCATCTCAGGAGAGATTTTATTTCCCAGTGAACCTGTCCAATCAATGCCGACTTTAGAAGATTTCAATCAGTGCTTGGTATAAAATCAATTCACCGTTCACCGGGTTCAGGGAACCGGGGCTCCATTGGCAGAGACTGTCACCGGGTGTGGCGAATCAGGGCTCGGGTGTGTCTGTGTGTTCATGGATGTTAGTGGCTGTCTGTGTCTGTGCGTCTATGTCTGTGCGTCTATGTCTGTGTGTCTATGTCTGCATGTCTGTGTGTCTATGTCTCTGTGTCTGTGTCTGCGTGTGCCTGTGCCTGTATGTCTGTGTGTGTGCCTGTGTCTCTGTCTGTGTGCCTGTATGTCTGTGTGCCTGCGTGTCTGTGTGTCTGCACGTCTGCGTGTGTCTGCACGTCTGCGTCTGTATGTCTGCGTGTGTCTGTGTCTGTATGTCTGCGTCTGTCTGTATGTCTGCGTCTGTCTGTATGTCTGCGTGTGTCTGTATGTCTGCGTCTGTATGTCTGCGTCTGTATGTCTGCGTCTGTATGTCTGCGTGTGTCTGCGTCTGTATGTCTGCGTGTGTCTGTGTCTGTATGTCTTTGTAAAAAGAAAGGAAAGTCTTGCATTTTTACAGGACGTCCCAAAGCCAATGAAGTATTTTTTGAAGTGTAGTCACTGTTGTAATGGAGGAAACACAGCAGCCAATTTGCGCACAGCAAGATCCCACAAACAGCAATGTGATAATGAGCAGATCATCTGTTTTTAGTGATGTTGGTTGAGGGATAAATATCGGCCCCAGGACACCGGGGAGAACTCCCCCCTTCTCTTCCTCCAATAGTGGCCGTGGGATCTTTTACATCCACCAGAGAGGGGCAGACGGGGCCTCGGTTTAACGTCTCATCCGAAAGACGGCACCTCCGACAGTGCAGCACTCCCTCAGTACTGACCCTCCGACAGTGCGGCACTCCCTCAGTACTGACCCTCCGACAGTGCGGCACTCCCTCAGTACTGCCCCTCCGACAGTGCAGTACTGCCCCTCCGACAGTGCAGCACTCCCTCAGTACTGACCCTCCGACAGTGCGGCGCTCCCTCAGTACTGACCCTCCGACAGTGCGGCGCTCCCTCAGTACTGACCCTCCGACAGTGCGGCGCTCCCTCAGTACTGACCCTCCGACAGTGCGGCGCTTCCTCAGTACTGACCCTCCGACAGTGCGGCGCTCCCTCAGTACCGACCCTCCGACAGTGCGGCGCTCCCTCAGTACCGACCCTCCGACAGCGCGGCGCTCCCTCAGTACTGACCCTCCGACAGTGCGGCGCTCCCTCAGTACTGACCCTCCGACAGTGCAGCGCTCCCTCAGTACTGACCCTCCGACAGTGCGGCGCTCCCTCAGTACTGACCCTCCGACAGTGCAGCACTCCCTCAGTACTGACCCTCCGACAGTGCGGCACTCCCTCAGTACCGACCCTCCGACAGTGCGGCGCTCCCTCAGCACGGACCCTCCGACAGTGCGGTGCTCCCTCAGTACTGACCCTCCGACAGTGCGGCGCTCCCTCAGTACTGACCCTCCGACAGTGCGGCGCTCCCTCAGTACTGACCCTCCGACAGTGCGGCGCTCCCTCAGTACAGACCCTCCGACAGTGCGGCGCTCCCTCAGTACCGACCCTCCGACAGTGCGGCGCTCCCTCAGTACCGACCCTCCGACAGTGCGGCGCTCCCTCAGTACTGACCCTCCGACAGTGCGGCGCTCCCTCAGTACTGCCCCTCCGACAGTGCGGCGCTCCCTCAGTACTGACCCTCCGACAGTGCGGCGCTCCCTCAGTACTGACCCTCCGACAGTGCGGCGCTCCCTCAGTACTGACCCTCCGACAGTGCGGCGCTCCCTCAGTACTGCCCCTCCGACAGTGCGGCGCTCCCTCAGTACTGACACTGGGGAGTGTCGGCCTGGATTATGGGGCTCGAATCTCTGGAGTGGGGGCTCGAACCCACGACGACCTGACTCTGAGGTGAGGGAGAGAGACCCAGACTGAGCCACACTGATAACTGCGGTGGACGTCGCTGGGGACGGGGGGCGATGTCGAAGCAATCCTTGGCGTCTGCGCTGACGTGACAAACGGACAATTCTGCCAGGCACCCGATGGCACTGAATCGCAGCGAGGGAGGAAGGAGGGACGGGCAGGAGGGATGGGTACAGCAGAAGTGCAAATAGTTCAACAGCGTGCAGTGGCGCTGAGTAAATTCCGGAGACTTACTCCATCCCCCTGCCTCAGGCTGTGGTATTAACATGCAGTTATTTTGAGGCCGTGTCCTGTAATATTAAAGACACATGCGTTTGTGGTTGGCGCAATCTGTGCAAGTAACGTGAGGACTCTCACGGTCGACTGGCTGCATGTAACCTTTCCCAATTCAGCGTGTTCCCCTTTCCCACTTTGAACCTTCTCACGGTGGGGCGCCCCTGGGGTTGGGGGAGAGGGGAGAATCAGGTGGGGGTTTTGGGCGTCGGTGGCGGGAAGGGGTTGCCAACTCCGAGTGGCGGCATCCCTGGAGATTTCGTCACGTGACCTCCAGCCTCGAACTCGGCCTGGCCGCCCGACCCGCCCAATCCTCGCGGCGCCCCCGCCTCCCCAACCAATCGGGAAGGGGATAGACTCCTCGTTATCCGATTGGATAATTCTTGACCCTCAGTCAAACTCCCTTGTAATATTTCTTTTGGAGCCAATCAACAAAAGTATTCCAAGAACACAGGGAGGGGTAAAAAGGCCTAACACCCACACACACATTTAATTGCTCCCAGCGAGCGTCCTGGAGATTAATTTTCAAATCCTGGAGACTCCAGGGCAGCGGCGGAGAGTTGGCAACCCCACGCTCCAGAGCGCGATGAACCGTTATTTTTCTTGCGGTTCCTGCCGAGCCTCTCGGCCCCGGGGAAGGAGTTCTGGAGGACCCAGCGATGCGGAGAGGAAGTGGTAAATGAGGAAACTCTCCGCAGCGACACAAGAGCTGCGAAAGAGGAAGTTAACACTCTCTGTCTCCCCCCCCCGCCCCGCCCCGTCGGACCCTGGCCCCGTGACCTTTGACTTCTCGCTCTCCGCGTTAGGTCGAAAGTTTGTGAATTGGCTTTCTCCCCCCTCCCCGCCCGGCCGGTCGCTCACTCGACAAGCACAGACTTCAACTGAAGCAGGGTTAGAAAGAACGGCCTTGCATTTTTTTTCTTGAAGTGTGGTAACTGTTGTACGCGGCAGCCGATTTGCGCACAGCAAGATCCCACAAACAGCAACGCGATAATGACCCAGATCATCCGTTTTTTTTAGTGATGTTGGTTGAGGGATAAATATCGGCCCCAGGACACCGGGGAGAACTCCCCCCTGCTCTTCTTCCAATAGTGGCCGTGGGATCTTTTACATCCACCCGAGAGGGGCAGACGGGGCCCTCGGTTTAACGTCTCATCCTGAAAGACGGCACCTCCGACAGTGCGGCGCTCCCTCGGTACTGGCACCGGGGAGTGTCGGCCTGGATTATGGGGCTCGAGTCTCTGGAGTGGGGGCTCGAACCCACGACCTTCTCAGTCGCCTGTCTCAGGCAGCCGGTGAGCAAGTCTGGCACTGACTCACTCGGGACCCGAGACGCCAACCTGGCACAGTGCCTGCTACCATTCACACTGCTAGCTCCCTGGGACTGAGAAGGAAATCAGCCAGGGTTCCTGCTCCCGATCACTGCCCACTGACCCCCTGGGTTAGAGAGAGGGGAGAATCAGCCAGGGTTCCTGCTCCCGATCACTGCCCACTGACCCCTGGGTTAGGGAGAGAGGGGGGAATCAGCCAGGGTTCCTGCTCCCGATCACTGCCCACTGACCCCTGGGTTAGGGAGAGAGGGGGGAATCAGCCAGGGTTCCTGCTCCCGATCACTGCCCACTGACCCCTGGGTTAGGGAGAGAGGGGGGAATCAGCCAGGGTTCCTGCTCCCGATCACTGCCCACTGACCCCTGGGTTAGGGAGAGAGGGGGGAATCAGCCAGGGTTCCTGCTCCCGATCACTGCCCACTGACCCCTGGGTTAGGGAGAGAGGGGGGAATCAGCCAGGGTTCCTGCTCCCGATCACTGCCCAGTGCTGGAATGTGTGCCCGCACATACGGGGGAGAGAATGAACGTCGGATGAGAGGAGGATCAGGCCCCCGGCTGTGGTGCCCCTGCAGTCGAATGGCCAACGAGCTGGTGCTATTCCACAGACTGGGGTGGCTCGAAGCGGACTCCACCCGCCGCCAGCTCCTCGAGGGCCATTGGCTGCGGAATTGGGCCCCTCCGATAAGAGGAAATGAGCAAGTACATCACCGTGCCCCGACACAGCACAGAAACAGGCCATTCGGCCCATCTGGTCTATGCCGGTGTTTATGCTCCTCATAAGCCTCCTCCCTCCCCCTCTTCATCTCACCCTATCAGCATATCCTTCTATTCCTTTCTCCCTCATGTGTTTATCGAGCTTCCCCTTAAATGTATCTGTTATTCGCCTCAACTATTCATTCCTTGTGGGAGTGAGTTCCACATTCTCACCACTCTCTGGGTAAAGAAGTTTCTCCTGAATTCCCTATTGGATTTATTAGTGACTATCTTATATTTATGGTCCCCTAGTTCTGGTCTCCCCCACAAGTGGAAACATCTTCTCTACGTCTACCCTATCGAAACCCCTTCATAATTTTAAAGACCTCGATCAGGTCACCCCTCAGCCTTCTCTTTTCTGGAGAAAAGAGTCCCAGTCTGTTCGATTTTTTGATTCAGCGATGGGCTGTGCATCGTTTAATAGTTAACACACTGAAGTACTCACCCTTCCTGCCTGAGAAACAGGAATCAGTGACCCGGACCTGAGCCCATGATTCACCACTAGTCCCCGCTGATGTGCGGGGTATATCAGTGTTACAGTGAGGGGTGTGGGGTATATCAGTGTTACAGTGAGGGGTGTGGGTTATATCAGTGTTACAGTGAGGGGTGTGGGGTATATCAGTGTTACAGTGAGGGGTGTGGGATATATCAGTGTTACAGTGAGGGGTGTGGGATATATCAGTGTTACAGTGAGGGGTGTGGGGTATATCAGTGTTACAGTGAGGGGTGTGGGGTATATCAGTGTTACAGTGAGGGGTGTGGGGTATATCAGTGTTACAGTGAGGGGTGTGGGATATATCAGTGTTACAGTGAGGGGTGTGGGGTATATCAGTGTTACAGTGAGGGGTGTGGGGTATATCAGTGTTACAGTGAGGGGTGTGGGATATATCAGTGTTACAGTGAGGGGTGTGGGGTATATCAGTGTTACAGTGAGGGGTGTGGGGTATATCAGTGTTACAGTGAGGGGTGTGGGGTATATCAGTGTTACAGTGAGGGGTGTGGGGTATATCAGTGTTACAGTGAGGGGTGTGGGGTATATCAGTGTTACAGTGAGGGGTGTGGGGTATATCAGTGTTACAGTGAGGGGTGTGGGGTATATCAGTGTTACAGTGAGGGGGTGTGGGGTATATCAGTGTTACAGTGAGGGGTGTGGGGTATATCAGTGTTACAGTGAGGGGTGTGGGGTATATCGGTGTTACAGTGAGGGGTGTGGGGTATATCAGTGTTACAGTGAGGGGTGTGGGATATATCAGTGTTACAGTGAGGGGTGTGGGGTATATCAGTGTTACAGTGAGGGGTGTGGGGTATATCAGTGTTACAGTGAGGGGTGTGGGGTATATCAGTGTTACAGTGAGGGGTGTGGGGTATATCAGTGTTACAGTGAGGGGTGTGGGGTATATCGGTGTTACAGTGAGGGGGTGTGGGATATATCAGTGTTACAGTGAGGGGTGTGGGTTATATCAGTGTTACAGTGAGGGGGTGTGGGGTATATCAGTGTTACAGTGAGGGGTGTGGGGTATATCGGTGTTACAGTGAGGGGGTGTGGGATATATCAGTGTTACAGTGAGGGGTGTGGGGTATATCAGTGTTACAGTGAGGGGTGTGGGGTATATCAGTGTTACAGTGAGGGGTGTGGGGTATATCAGTGTTACAGTGAGGGTGTGGGGTATATCGGTGTTACAGTGAGGGGTGTGGGATATATCAGTGTTACAGTGAGGGGTGTGGGTTATATCAGTGTTACAGTGAGGGGTGTGGGGTATATCAGTGTTACAGTGAGGGGTGTGGGGTATATCAGTGTTACAGTGAGGGGTGTGGGGTATATCAGTGTTACAGTGAGGGGTGTGGGGTATATCAGTGTTACAGTGAGGGGTGTGGGGTATATCAGTGTTACAGTGAGGGGTGTGGGGTATATCAGTGTTACAGTGAGGGGTGTGGGGTATATCAGTGTTACAGTGAGGGGTGTGGGGTATATCAGTGTTACAGTGAGGGGTGTGGGGTATATCAGTATTACAGTGAGGGGTGTGGGGTATATCAGTGTTACAGTGAGGGGTGTGGGGTATATCAGTGTTACAGTGAGGGGTGTGGGGTATATCAGTGTTACAGTGAGGGGTGTGGGGTATATCAGTGTTACAGTGAGGGGTGTGGGGTATATCAGTGTTACAGTGAGGGGTGTGGGTTATATCAGAGTTACAGTGAGGGGTGTGGGATATATCAGTGTTACAGTGAGGGGTGTGGGGTATATCAGTGTTACAGTGAGGGGTGTGGGGTATATCAGTGTTACAGTGAGGGGTGTGGGGTATATCAGTGTTACAGTGAGGGGTGTGGGGTATATCAGTGTTACAGTGAGGGGTGTGGGGTATATCAGTGTTACAGTGAGGGGTGTGGGGTATATCAGTGTTACAGTGAGGGGTGTGGGGTATATCAGTGTTACAGTGAGGGGTGTGGGGTATATCAGTGTTACAGTGAGGGGTGTGGGGTATATCAGTGTTACAGTGAGGGGTGTGGGGTATATCAGTGTTACAGTGAGGGGTGTGGGGTATATCAGTGTTACAGTGAGGGGTGTGGGGTATATCAGTGTTACAGTGAGGGGTGTGGGGTATATCGGTGTTACAGTGAGGGGTGTGGGGTATATCAGTGTTACAGTGAGGGGTGTGGGGTATATCAGAGTTACAGTGAGGGGTGTGGGGTATATCAGTGTTACAGTGAGGGGTGTGGGATATATCAGTGTTACAGTGAGGGGTGTGGGGTATATCAGTGTTACAGTGAGGGGTGTGGGATATACGGGAGAGTGGGGGGGAGCGGGATATACGGGAGGGTGGGGGGGCGCGGGATATACGGGAGAGCCGGGGGGAGCGGGATATACGGGAGGGTGGGGGGGCGCGGGATATACGGGAGAGCCGGGGGGAGCGGGATATACGGGAGAGCCGGGGGGAGCGGGATATACGGGAGAGCCGGGGGGAGCGGGATATACGGGAGGGTGGGGGGGCGTGGGATATACGGGAGGGTGGGGGGAGCGGGATATACGGGAGAGTCGGGGGCGCGGGATATACGGGAGAGCCGGGGGGAGCGGGATATACAGGAGAGTGGGGGGGAGCGGGATATACGGGAGAGTGGGGGGAGCGGGATATACGGGAGAGTCGGGGGGGAGCGGGATATACGGGAGGGTCGGGGGGGAGCGGGATATACGGGAGGGCCGGGGGGAGCGGGATATACGGGAGAGTCGGGGGAGCGGGATATACGGGAGGGTGGGGGGAGCGGGATATACGGGAGGGTGGGGGGAGCGGGATATACGGGAGGGTGGGGGGAGCGGGATATACGGGAGGGCCGGGGGAGCGGGATATACGGGAGAGTGGGGGGAGCGGGATATACGGGAGAGTCGGGGGGAGCGGGATATACGGGAGAGTGGGGGGAGCGGGATATACGGGAGAGTGGGGGGAGCGGGATATACGGGAGAGTGGGGGGGAGCGGGATATACGGGAGGGTGGGGGGAGCGGGATATACGGGAGGGTGGGGGGGAGCGGGATATACGGGAGGGTGGGGGGGAGCGGGATATACGGGAGGGTGGGGGGAGCGGGATATACGGGAGAGTGGGGGGAGCGGGATATACGGGAGGGTGGGGGGAGCGGGATATACGGGAGGGTCGGGGGAGCGGGATATACGGGAGAGTCGGGGGAGCGGGATATACGGGAGGGTGGGGGGGCGTGGGATATACGGGAGAGTGGGGGGAGCGGGATATACGGGAGAGTGGGGGGGCGCGGGATATACGGGAGAGTCGGGGGAGCGGGATATACGGGAGAGTGGGGGGAGCGGGATATACGGGAGAGTGGGGGGAGCGGGATATACGGGAGAGTGGGGGGGCGCGGGATATACGGGAGAGTCGGGGGAGCGGGATATACGGGAGAGTGGGGGGGCGCGGGATATACGGGAGAGTGGGGGGGCGCGGGATATACGGGAGAGTGGGGGGCGCGGGATATACGGGAGAGTGGGGGGCGCGGGATATACGGGAGAGTCGGGAGTGTGGGATATACGGGAGAGTCGGGGGGAGCGGGATATACGGGAGAGTGGGGGGGAGCGGGATATACGGGAGAGCCGGGGGGAGCGGGATATACGGAGAGAGTCGGGGGAGCGGGATATACGGGAGAGTCGGGGGAGCGGGATATACGGGAGGGTGGGGGGGCGTGGGATATACGGGAGAGTGGGGGGAGCGGGATATACGGGAGAGCCGGGGGGAGCGGGATATACGGGAGAGCCGGGGGGAGCGGGATATACGGGAGAGCCGGGGGGAGCGGGATATACGGGAGGGCCGGGGGAGCGGGATATACGGGAGAGTGGGGGGAGTGGGATATACGGGAGGGTCGGGGGAGCGGGATATACGGGAGGGTGTGGACAGATTTCACTCCAGCTCCTCTCAGTGTAACCTGCACGAGCGCTTGTGAGAAAAGGTCAGATGTGAGACTAGAACCTGGCACGAGGACGGAGAATTTGGACGGTGGACCGAGCGAGCTGCGTGTGTTTAACCTCACGAGTGTGACGGACCGCCATTTTCTGCGAGCGCGCGAGATGTGTCTTGTAGAAAATGGCGGGGGGGGGCGTTCTTTTCGAACTCTCCTACATCACAACAGTGACTACGCTGCGATACTAAAAGTACTTAACTGGCTGTAAAGCTCTTTGGGACGTCCTGAGGTGGTGAAAGGCGCCATAGAAAAGCAAGTTCTGATCTTTCCTTACACCGTTCTGGGGAAACGTTAAGTATTGAGAGAGTTTTCACACGGTCTTGTGGAATGTCACAGTGATTGGCGATCTACTCCCTTCTGCCCAGCGCCCTCCTCCTCCTCCTCCCACCGACCCCCCCCCCCAGCGATCAGAAACATCGCTATCTTTAGCGAGCTGGGATACGTAGCCATCCGTTCCTCCAGGATATCTGACCTTCGACCTGTGGAAGTTGGCGTCACTAGCTGGGAAATGAGTCCGACTCATTCTTCCTGCACTTCCCCGTTAATTGGGAACGCTGAGACTCTCCCACCCCGTGTTACACCGACAACAGGGACTCCCAACACAGCTTCTGATGGGCCCGTGGCCCGGTTCCACAGTCAGAGGGCAAATCCAGCCAGAGAGAAATATCACCTTCAGGCAGGAGGGGGCTCCACCGAGGCTGGGAACTGAGGCACGTTTGATGGGACAGTGTAGAGGGAGCTTTACTCTGTATCTAACCCTGTACCTGCCCTGGGAGTGTTTGATGGGACAGTGTAGAGGGAGCTTTACTCTGTATCTAACCCTGTACCTGCCCTGGGAGTGTTTGATGGGACAGTGTAGAGGGAGCTTTACTCTGTATCTAACCCTGTACCTGCCCTGGGAGTGTTTGACGGGACAGTGTAGAGGGAGCTTTACTCTGTATCTAACCCTGTACCTGCCCTGGGAGTGTTTGATGGGACAGTGTAGAGGGAGCTTTACTCTGTATCTAACCCGTGCTGTACCTGCCCTGGGAGTGTTTGATGGGACAGTGTAGAGGGAGCTTTACTCTGTATCTAACCCGTGCTGTACCTGCCCTGGGAGTGTTTGACGGGACAGTGTAGAGGGAGCTTTACTCTGTATCTAACCCTGTACCTGCCCTGGGAGTGTTTGATGGGACAGTGTAGAGGGAGCTTTACTCTGTATCTAACCCGTGCTGTACCTGCCCTGGGAGTGTTTGATGGGACAGTGTAGAGGGAGCTTTACTCTGTATCTAACCCTGTAACTGCCCTGGGAGTGTTTGACGGGACAGTGTAGAGGGAGCTTTACTCTGTATCTAACCCGTACTGTACCTGCCCTGGGAGTGTTTGACGGGACAGTGTAGAGGGAGCTTTACTCTGTATCTAACCCTGTACCTGCCCTGGGAGTGTTTGACGGGACAGTGTAGAGGGAGCTTTACTCTGTATCTAACCCTGTACCTGCCCTGGGAGTGTTTGATGGGACAGTGTAGAGGGAGCTTTACTCTGTATCTAACCCTGTACCTGCCCTGGGAGTGTTTGATGGGACAGTGTAGAGGGAGCTTTACTCTGTATCTAACCCATGCTGTACCTGCCCTGGGAGTGTTTGATGGGACAGTGTAGAGGGAGCTTTACTCTGTATCTAACCCTGTACCTGCCCTGGGAGTGTTTGACGGGACAGTGTAGAGGGAGCTTTACTCTGTATCTAACCCTGTACCTGCCCTGGGAGTGTTTGACGGGACAGTGTAGAGGGAGCTTTACTCTGTATCTAACCCTGTACCTGCCCTGGGAGTGTTTGATGGGACAGTGTGGAGGGAGCTTTACTCTGTATCTAACCCTGTACCTGCCCTGGGAGTGTTTGATGGGACAGTGTAGAGGGAGCTTTACTCTGTATCTAACCCATGCTGTACCTGCCCTGGGAGTGTTTGATGGGACAGTGTAGAGGGAGCTTTACTCTGTATCTAACCCTGTACCTACCCTGGGAGTGTTTGACGGGACAGTGTAGAGGGAGCTTTACTCTGTATCTAACCCTGTACCTGCCCTGGGAGTGTTTGATTAAAAAAAGCCTGATTCTTATAATCATTTCAAGGTCAAACCCTTTGCAGTAACATTATCCCCTGCACCTCCATTACCTGGGGGGTTTCAATCAGAACAAAAGGGTCATAACAGTTGTCCATCTAAAAGC
>NC_090367.1:3349952-3542452 GCF_035084215.1 Heptranchias perlo | reverse complement strand
ACCTTTGTTTCCTACGTTACAAAGTAATTCATTGGCTGCAAAACACTGTGGGGCGTCCCGAGGTGGTGAAAGGCGCCATATAAATGCAAATTCTTTCTTGTCTTTTAAGGGACCCAATGCCCCGTCTTAAGAGGGGCATTGAGTGTTTGAGAACTTGGTCTGTGAGCAGCAGAAGAGGGGGAGCGTCGTCCCCCTCTTGGGGCACTGGAGAGATGGACTTTGATGGGAGAGTTAGGGGACTGGAGAGATGGACTTTGATGGGAGAGTTAGGGGACTGGAGGGATGGGGCTTTGTTGGGAGAGTTGGGGTACTGGATGGATGGGCTGAATGGCCATACCTTATCCTTGATTTGTTTCAAACCTACCTCCTTGTTCTTCTCTGGACAGAACGGGTGCTGAATTTGGAAATAATAGGACCCGTTACTGACCAGGGAGGAGGGGCTGCCCTCCGCCCGGCCTCTCTCAGGCTGACCCCGCTTCCAGTTAAAGCCCAGGCCTTGGTGTAAAAGCGGGCCCCTTGAGGGGACGATGACCTACTTTGCCGATTCCACTCTCCGCTCCTGGTCTTTTGTCCAAGTCAATGAATCGTGAAATCGCGGAGGCCGAGAGATATTGTGTTGTGAGTCCATGCAGAGACTCACACTCCCGATTACAGGCACCGGCTCATTGGTGCGGCTTTAATAATGAATAAACTTGCGATTATAAGGTGCTTTGTCATCGCTGGATTGTCGCAGGAGATCTCACAAACACACTCCGGGTTGTCCTTCCGAAGAAACCCATCACATCAGCCTCCCATCACATGACTGCCTTGTGAACTGCCTCATCCGTCCGTGCCTCTGTCACCTCCAGACTCGACTGTCCCAATGCTCTCCTGACCGGCCTCCCACTCATCCAAAACTCCCGCCCCCCCGTATCCTAACTCCCACCGAGTCCCGTTCACCCATCACCCCCTGCGCTCGCTGACCTACATCGGCTCCCTGTCCGGGAACACCTCGCTTTTAAAATTCTCCATCCTCGTGTTCAAATCCCTCCGTGGCCCTCGCTCCCCCCCTCCCTATCTCTGTAACCTCCTCCAGCCCCCTACAACCCTCCGAGATCTCTGCGCTCCTCCAATTCTGGCCTCTTGCCCATCCCCCCGATTTCCATCGCTCCACCATTGGCGGCCGTGCCTTCAGCTGCCTGGGCCCTAAGCTCTGGAATTCCCTCCCTAAACCTCTCCGCCTCTCTCTCCTCCTTTAAGACGCTCCTTAAAACCTCCCTCTTTGACCGAGCTTTTGGTCACCTGTCCTAATATCTCCTTATGTGGCTCGGTGTCAAATATTTGTCTGATTTACCCTCCTGTGAAGCGGCTTGGGACGTTTTACTACGTTAAGGCCGCTATATAAATGCAGGTTATTGTTGTTATATATCGACCTCAGGATGTTCCAAAGCGCTTTACAGCCAATGAAGTACTTTTTTTGAAGTGTAGTCACTGTTGTGATGTAGGAAACGCGGCAGCTGATTTACGCACAGCAAGATCCCACAAACAGCAATGTGATCATGAGCAGATCATCTGTTTTTAAGTGATGTTGGTTGAGGGATAAATATCGGCCCCAGGACACCGGGGAGAACTCCCCCCTGCTCTTCTTCCAATAGTGGCCGTGGGATCTTTTACATCCACCCGAGAGGGGCAGACGGGGCCTCGGTTTAACGTCTCATCCTAAAAGACGGCACCTCCGACAGTGCAGCACTCCCTCGGTACTGACCCTCCGACAGTGCGGCGCTCCCTCGGTACTGACCCTCCGACAGTGCGGCGCTCCCTCAGTACTGAGCCTCCGACAGTGCGGCGCTCCCTCGGTACTGACCCTCCGACAGAGCGGCGCTCCCTCAGTACTGACCCTCCGACAGTGCGGCGCTCCCTCGGTACTGACCCTCCGACAGTGCGGCGCTCCCTCAGTACCGACCCTCCGACAGTGCGGCGCTCCCTCAGTACTGACCCTCCGACAGTGCGGCGCTCCCTCAGTACTGACCCTCCGACAGTGCAGCGCTCCCTCAGTACTGACCCTCCGACAGTGCGGCGCTCCCTCGGGACTGACCCTCCGACAGTGCAGCGCTCCCTCAGTACTGACCCTCCGACGGTGCGGCACTCCCTCAGTACTGACCCTCCGACAGTGCAGCGCTCCCTCAGTACTGACCCTCCAACAGTGCGGCGCTCCCTCAGTACTGACCCTCCGACAGTGCGGCGCTCCCTCAGTACTGACCCTCCGACAGCGCGGCGCTCCCTCAGCACTGACCCTCCGACAGTGCAGCGCTCCCTCAGTACTGACCCTCCGACAGTGCGGCGCTCCCTCAGTACCGACCCTCCGACAGTGCGGCGCTCCCTCAGTACTGACCCTCCGACAGTGCGGCGCTCTCTCAGTACTGACCCTCCGACAGTGCGGCGCTCCCTCAGTACTGACCCTCCGACAGTGCGGCGCTCCCTCAGTACTGACCCTCCGACAGTGCGGCGCTCTCTCAGTACTGACCCTCCGACAGTGCAGCGCTCCCTCAGTACTGACCCTCCGACAGTGCGGCGCTCCCTCAGTACTGACCCTCCGACAGTGCAGCGCTCCCTCAGTACTGCCCCTCCGACAGTGCAGCGCTCCCTCAGTACCGACCCTCCGACAGTGCGGCGCTCCCTCAGTACTGACCCTCCGACAGTGCGGCGCTCCCTCAGTACCGACCCTCCGACAGTGCGGCGCTCCCTCAGTACTGACCCTCCGACAGTGCGGCGCTCCCTCAGTACTGACCCTCCGACAGTGCGGCGCTCCCTCAGTACTGACCCTCCGACAGTGCGGCGCTCCCTCAGTACTGGCACCGGGAGTGTCGGCCTGGATTATGGGCTCAAGTCTCTGGAGTGGGGGCTCGAACCCACGACCTTCTTACTTGGAGGCCGACAGTTTCAAATAAAGTTATATAAAAAGAAATATATATAAGACAGGGCCGAATTAAACCACAGAAAATGTGGATTGGGGAAGGATTTATCAGCCCACAGGACCCGGGGAACAGACAGTGGGTATTTTTAACTGACTGTCCAGGCCTCGGAGAGGGTGCGGAGGAGATTTACCAGAATGGTCCCAGGGATGAGGGACTTCAGTTATGCGGAGAGACTGGAGAAGCTGGAATTGTTCTCCTTAGAGCAGAGAAGGTCAAGGGGAGATTTAATCGAGGGGTTCAAAATCATGAAGGGTTTTGATCAAGTAAATAAGGAGAGACTGTTTCCAGTGGGAGGAGGGTCGGTAACCAGAGGACACGGATTTAAGATAATCGGCGAAAGAACCAGAGGGGGAGATGAGAGTGTTTTTTACGCAGCGAGTTGTTCTGATCTGGAATTCACTGCCTGAAAGGGCGGTGGAAGCAGATTCAATAATGACTTTCAAAAGAGAATTGGATAAATACTTGAAGAGGAAAAATTTGCAGGGCTAATGGGGAAAGAGCAGGGGGGAGTGGGAATAATTGGAGAGCTCTTTCAAAGAGCCGGCACAGGCACGATGGGCCGAATGGCCACCTCCTGTGCTGTAGAGAGAGAGAAAGACAGAGAGAGACAGAGAGAGAAAGGGAGGGAGAGAGAGAAAGGGAGAGAGAGACAGAGAGAGAGAGAGAGAAAGACAGAGAGAGACAGAGAGAGAAAGGGAGGGAGAGAGAGAAAGGGAGGGAGAGAGAGAAAGGGAGAGAGAGACAGAGAGAGAGAGAGACAGAGAGAGAGAGAGAAAGACAGAGAGAGAGAGAGAGAAAGACAGAGAGAGAGAGAGAGAGAAAGACAGAGAGAGAGAGAGAGAAAGACAGAGATAGAGAGAGAGAAAGACACAGAGAGACAGAGAGAGAGACAGAGACAGACAGGGAGACAGAGAGAGACAGAGAGAAAGGGAGGGAGAGAGAGAAAGACGGAGGGAGAGAGGGAGAGAGACAGAGAGAGGGTGAGGGAGAGAGGCAGAGAGAGAGACGCAGAGAAAGAGAGAGAGACGCAGAGAGAGAGAGGCAGAGAGAGAGGGAGAGGGAGAGACGCAGAGAGAGAGAGAGAGAGAGACAGAGAGGGAGAGAGAGAGAGACACACACAGAGAGACAGGAACTGACTCTGAGAACCCAGGCAGATTGCTGTAAGAGGAAGTGGTTTTTAAAAAACCGACTTCTTCTTCGGCTACGCAAAGCGGGTTTAAAAAAAAAAGACATTTTCCAGCCCCGCGGGTCATTTCCGCGGCACACGGCGCCGAGCTCTGATCAGATCGGTTGCCGTGGGAACCAGCACGAGCATCTGCGGAGCTGAGGGTAAGCTGGAGGCCATCGAGCCGTGACCCAAACGGGGGGTGTGGGAGGGATCAGCTCTCGTGCTCCGTAAAAAGGGGGAGTGAGGAGGGTGTCGAAACGGTCGGCTTTTTAAAAAAAAAAATGTCCCCGTCGCAATCAAAGCTCAGGTGAAAGCCTGAGGCCTACCCTGCGGCACGGGGACTTCAAACTCCCACGGACGGCAGGAGGAAGGGGGGGGGTGGGGGAAGAGACTGTGGGAGGGTCCGGGAGAGAGCGAGCTCGCGTAGCAGGCCAACCCAGCGAGGGCGCGAGCGCGTGGGAACGGAGGTTAGGAGGGAGACGGAGCTCGGGAAGCACGAGCCAGGAAGGGTCAGGTGACGATCGATCGAAGAGGCCTTCAAAAACCATGAAGGGTTCGGATAAAGTAAACGAAGAGAAACCTTTCCCATTGGCGGAAGGGCCGAGAAGCAGAGGGCACAGATTTAAGGTGATTGGCGACATGAGGGGAAATGCTTTTTACGCAGCAAGTAGTCATGATCGGGAACGCGCCGCCTGAAAGGGCAGTGGAAGCAGATTTGATCGCGGCTTTCAAAGAGGGAATTGGATAAATATTTGAAGGGAAAAAATTTTGCAGGGCTACGGGGAAAGAGCAGGGACGAGTGGGACTAACTCTTACAAAGAGCCGGCACCGGCTCGATGGGCTGAAAGGCCTCCTTCTGTGCTGTAACCATTCCGTGCGGAGAGAGAGAGAGAGAGAGAGGCCTCGGATTTCTGACCGGGGCTTACTCTGAATGAGTGGGTGGACGAGAGCGGGAGGGAAAATCCGTGTGAGGGAAGGAGAGGGAATGGAGGTGAGGGGGAATAGTCAACTCTCGGGGAGCAGGGGGCTTTTATCTCGGACCCGTGCGCGAGACGGGAACCTCCGTAACGACAGCTTGCGTTTTTAAAATCCGTCCCGAGGCGCTCCACAGCAGCGTAAATCAGACACAAAAAAAAAAAAATCTGACACCAAGCCACACAAAGAGACATCGAAAAACCCGGTCAAAGAGGGAGGTTTTAAGGAGCGTTTTAAAGGAGGAAGAGAGAGAGGTTTTAGTGAGGCTAAAATCCAATGATTTTGTTGCTTGTTGTGTTTATTTTAGTTTTTAAATATTATTCTGGTTTTTGCTGCGATGGCCTGTATCGAAAGGGTTATTCGCTGTCTTTCTCGCCTTGACGAACGGTTTCACTGTAAAAGCCCAGCACAAGACTCCCCGTCTGGAGGAATCCCCCCCGCCGCTGAACGTCCCCTCTGCTCACTTTCTCCCGCGGCAATTAATGGTCTTTCCGCTTGCTGTTTTAAAGTCACTGCTTCCTTCTCTCTGTCTCTCTCTATCCAGACGGAACAGATTCTCTCTGGGGTACGGGTTCCCCCCCCCCCGTCACTGGGAACTGGCGACCCCACCCCACAGCAATCTCAACCAAAGCGTTCCACCTTTACCACGTCTGATCCCAGATATCAATCAGATATTTGACTGTGAGAGGCATCGTAATCCAATTATATGGACAAAAGCAGCCCCTCTGTATATTGCAGGGAATAGCAGCTCCTGTGTATATTATAGGGAATAACAGCTCCTGTGTATATTATAGGGAATAACAGCTCCTGTGTATATTATAGAGAATAACAGCTCCTGTGTATATTATAGAGAATAACAGCTCCTGTGTATATTATAGGGAATAACAGCTCCTGTGTATATTATAGAGAATAACAGCTCCTGTGTATATTATAGGGAATAACAGCTCCTGTGTATATTATAGGGAATAACAGCTCCTGTGTATATTATAGAGAATAGCAGTTCCTGTGTATATTACAAGGAATAGCAGCTCCTGTGTATATTATAGGGAATAGCAGCCCCTGTGTATATTGGGAATAGCAGCCCTGTGTATATTACAGGGAATAGCAGCCCTGTATATATTATAGAGAATAGCAGCCCCTGTGCATATTATAAGGAATAGCAGCTCCTGTGTATATTGGGAATAGCAGCCCTGTATATATTATAGAGAATAGCAGCTCCTGTGTATATTATAGGGAATAGCAGCTCCTGTGTATATTATAGAGAATAGCAGCTCCTGTATATATTACAAGGAATAGTAGCCCCTGTATATATTATAGGGAATAGTAGCCCCTGTATATATTATAGGGAATAGTAGCCCCTGTATATATTATAGGGAATAGTAGCTCCTGTACATATTATAGGGAATAGTAGCCCCTGTATATATTATAGGGAATAGTAGCCCCTGTATATATTATAGGGAATAGTAGCCCCTGTATATATTATAGGGAATAGTAGCCCCTGTATATATTATAGGGAATAGTAGCCCCTGTATATATTATACGGAATAGTAGCCCCTGTATATATTATAGGGACTAGTAGCCCCTGTATATATTATAGGGAATAGTAGCCCCTGTATATTTTATTTTATTTATTCGTTCATGGGATGTGGGCATCGCTGGCGAGGCCGGCATTTATTGCCCATCTCTAATTGCCCTTGAGAAGGTGGTGGTGAGCCGCCTTCTTGAACCGCTGCAGTCCGTGTGGTGACGATTCTCCCACAGTGCTGTTAGGAAGGGAGTTCCAGGATTTTGACCCAGCGACGATGAAGGAACGGCGATATATTTCCAAGTCGGGATGGTGTGTGACTTGGAGGGGAACGTGCAGGTGGTGGTGTTCCCATGTGCCTTCTGCTCTTGTCCTTCCAGGTGGTAGAGGTCGCGGGTTTGGGAGGTGCTGTCGAAGAAGCCTTGGCGAGTTGCTGCAGTGCATCCTGTGGATGGTACACACTGCAGCCACTGTGCGCCGGTGGTGAAGGGAGTGAATGTTTAGGGTGGTGGATGGGGTGCCAATCAAGCGGGCTGCTTTGTCCTGGATGGTGTCGAGCTTCTTGAGTGTTGTTGGAGCTGCACTCATCCAAGCAAGTGGAGAGTATTCCATCACACTCCTGACTTGTGCCTTGTAGATGGTGGAAAGGCTTAGGGGAGTCAGGAGGTGAGTCACTCAGCCTCTGACCTGCTCTCGTAGCCACAGTGTTTATATGGCTGGTCCAGTTAAGTTTCTGGTCAATGGTGACCCCCAGGATGTTGATAGTGGGGGATTCGGTGATGGTAATGCCGTTGAATGTCAGGGGGAGGTGGTTAGACTCTCTCTTGTTGGAGATGGTCATTGCCTGGCACTTATCTGGCGCGAATGTTACTTGCCACTTATGAGCCCAAGCCTGGATGTTGTCCAGGACTTGCTGCATGCGGGCTCGGACTGCTTCATTATTTGAGGGGTTGCGAATGGAACTGAACACTGTGCAATCATCAGCGAACATCCCCATTCCTGACCTTATGATGGAGGGAAGGTCATTGATGAAGCAGCTGAAGATGGTTGGGCCTAGGACACTGCCCTGAGGAACTCCTGCAGCATTGTCCCGGGGCTGAGATGATTGGCCTCTAACAACCACTACCATCTTCCTTTGTGCTAGGTATGACTCCAGCCACTGGAGAGTTTTCCCCCTGATTCCCATTGACTTCAATTTTACTGGGGCTCCTTGGTGCCACACTCGGTCAAATGCTGCCTTGATGTCAAGGGCAGTCACTCTCACCTCACTCTATACTATAGGGAATAGTAGCCCCTGTATATATTATAGATGTGGAGATGCCGGTGATGGACTGGGGTTGACAATTGTAAACAATTTTACAACACCAAGTTATAGTCCAGCAATTTTATTTTAAATTCACAAGCTTTCGGAGATTGAATAATAATACATGGTGTTTACAGACTGCCCCTGCAACTGCCCGTTGCCAAGGCAATCACCGTGTTCAGACAGAGAGGTGTTACCTGCAGAACCTCCGAATACACATTCAACAAAAAAACAAACAGGGAAAAAAAACAGAGAAAAAAAACACAGAGAGAGGCAGAAACATCCGGAAGGCAGAGAGAGCCAGCAAATGACCCATTATATTAAAAACAGATAACATTTGTTCGCTGGTGGGGTAACGTGTAGCGTGACATGAACCCAAGATCCCGGTTGAGGCCGTCCTCATGGGTGCGGAACTTGGCTATCAATTTCTGCTCGACGATTTTGCGTTGTCGTGTGTCTCGAAGGCCGCCTTGGAGTACGCTTACCCGAAGGTCGGTGGATGAATGTCCATGACTGCTGAAGTGTTCCCCGACTGGGAGGGAACCCTCCTGTTTGGCGATTGTTGCGCGGTGTCCGTTCATCCGTTGTCGCAGCGTCTGCATGGTCTCGCCAATGTACCATGCTCTGGGGCATCCTTTCCTGCAACGTATGAGGTAGACAACGTTGGCTGAGTCACAGGAGTATGAACCATGCACCTGGTGGGTGGTGTCATCTCGTGTGATGGTGGTATCTGTGTCGATGATCTGGCATGTCTTGCAGAGGTTACCGTGGCAGGGTTGTGTGGCGTCGTGGACGCTGTTCTCTTGAAAGCTAGGTAGTTTGCTGCGAACGATGGTCTGTTTGAGGTTGGGTGGCTGTTTAAAGGCGAGTAGTGGAGGTGTGGGGATGGCCATAGCGAGGTGTTTGTCCTCATTGATGACATGTTGAAGGCTGCGGAGAACATGGCGTAGTTTCTCCGCTCCGGGGAAGTACTGGACGACAAAGGGTACTCTGTTGGTTGCGTCCCGTGTTAGTCTCCTGAGGAGGTCTATGCGATTTTTTGCTGTGGCCCGTCGGAACTGTCGATCGATGAGTCGAGCGTCATATCCCGTTCTTACTAGGGCGTCTTTCAGCGTCTGTAGGTGTCCATCGCGTTCCTCCTCGTCTGAGCAGACCCTGTGTATTCGCAGGGCCTGTCCATAGGGGATGGCCTCTTTGACGTGGTTAGGGTGGAAGCTGGAAAAGTGGAGCATCGTGAGGTTGTCCGTGGGCTTGCGGTAGAGTGAGGTGCTGAGGTGCCCGTCTTTGATGGAGATTCGTGTGTCCAAGAAAGAAACTGATTCTGAGGAGTAGTCCATGGTGAGCTTGATGGTGGGATGGAACTTGTTGATGTTATCGTGTAGTCTCTTTAGTGATTCCTTGCCGTGGGTCCATAGAAAGAAAATGTCGTCGATGTATCTGGTGTATAGTGTTGGTTGGAGGTCTTGTGCAGTGAAGAAGTCCTGCTCGAACTTGTGCATGAAAATGTTGGCGTATTGGGGTGCGAATTTGGTCCCCATGGCTGTTCCGTGTGTTTGGGTAAAGAACTGGTTATCGAAGGTGAAGACATTGTGATCCAGGATGAAGCGGATGAGTTGTAGGATGGCTTCCGGAGATTGGCTGTTGTTGGTGTTGAGTATTGATGCTGTCGCAGCGATGCCGTCATCGTGGGGGATACTGGTGTATAGTGCCGAGACGTCCATCGTGGTGAGAAGTGTTCCTGGTTCAACTGGTCCGTGGGTACTGAGTTTTTGTAGGAAGTCTGTAGTGTCACGACAGAAGCTGGGGGTTCCCTGTACGATGGGTTTCAGGATGCCCTCGATGTATCCAGAGAGGTTCTCACACAGGGTTCCGTTGCCTGATACGATGGGACGTCCGGGTGTGTTGGCTTTGTGTATCTTTGGGAGGCAGTAGAAGTCTCCCACGCGGGGATTACGTGGGATGAGAATGCGTAGGATGCTTTGAAGGTCTGGATCGAAGGTCTTGATCAGTTTGTTGAGCTGGTGGGTGTGTTCTTTGGTCGGATCTGCGGGTAACCGTCTGTAGTGTTCCTGGTTGTCCAGTTGTCGGTATGCTTCTTTGCAATAGTCTGTTCTGTTCTGTATGACTATGGCTCCTCCTTTGTCCGCTGGTTTGATGACGATGTTGCGGTTGGTCTTGAGAGCGTTGATGGCGTTGCGTTGTGCTCGGGTGACATTCTGGACTGTCTTCTGAGTGCGGCTGATGAATCTGGCATTGACGCATTTCCTGACAGCTTGAGCATACATGTCCAGCTGAGGGCAGCGACCCTCCGGAGGAGTCCAGTTTGACTCTTTCCTCAGCTGGACATGTATGCTCAAGCTGTCAGGAAATGCGTCAATGCCAGATTCATCAGCCGCACTCAGAAGACAGTCCAGAATGTCACCCGAGCACAACGCAACGCCATCAACGCTCTCAAGACCAACCGCAACATCGTCATCAAACCAGCGGACAAAGGAGGAGCCATAGTCATACAGAACAGAACAGACTATTGCAAAGAAGCATACCGACAACTGGACAACCAGGAACACTACAGACGGTTACCCGCAGATCCGACCAAAGAACACACCCACCAGCTCAACAAACTGATCAAGACCTTCGATCCAGACCTTCAAAGCATCCTACGCATTCTCATCCCACGTAATCCCCGCGTGGGAGACTTCTACTGCCTCCCAAAGATACACAAAGCCAACACACCCGGACGTCCCATCGTATCAGGCAACGGAACCCTGTGTGAGAACCTCTCTGGATACATCGAGGGCATCCTGAAACCCATCGTACAGGGAACCCCCAGCTTCTGTCGTGACACTACAGACTTCCTACAAAAACTCAGTACCCACGGACCAGTTGAACCAGGAACACTTCTCACCACGATGGACGTCTCGGCACTATACACCAGTATCCCCCACGATGACGGCATCGCTGCGACAGCATCAATACTCAACACCAACAACAGCCAATCTCCGGAAGCCATCCTACAACTCATCCGCTTCATCCTGGATCACAATGTCTTCACCTTCGATAACCAGTTCTTTACCCAAACACACGGAACAGCCATGGGGACCAAATTCGCACCCCAATACGCCAACATTTTCATGCACAAGTTCGAGCAGGACTTCTTCACTGCACAAGACCTCCAACCAACACTATACACCAGATACATCGACGACATTTTCTTTCTATGGACCCACGGCAAGGAATCACTAAAGAGACTACACGATAACATCAACAAGTTCCATCCCACCATCAAGCTCACCATGGACTACTCCTCAGAATCAGTTTCTTTCTTGGACACACGAATCTCCATCAAAGACGGGCACCTCAGCACCTCACTCTACCGCAAGCCCACGGACAACCTCACGATGCTCCACTTTTCCAGCTTCCACCCTAACCACGTCAAAGAGGCCATCCCCTATGGACAGGCCCTGCGAATACACAGGGTCTGCTCAGACGAGGAGGAACGCGATGGACACCTACAGACGCTGAAAGACGCCCTAGTAAGAACGGGATATGACGCTCGACTCATCGATCGACAGTTCCGACGGGCCACAGCAAAAAATCGCATAGACCTCCTCAGGAGACTAACACGGGACGCAACCAACAGAGTACCCTTTGTCGTCCAGTACTTCCCCGGAGCGGAGAAACTACGCCATGTTCTCCGCAGCCTTCAACATGTCATCAATGAGGACAAACACCTCGCTATGGCCATCCCCACACCTCCACTACTCGCCTTTAAACAGCCACCCAACCTCAAACAGACCATCGTTCGCAGCAAACTACCTAGCTTTCAAGAGAACAGCGTCCACGACGCCACACAACCCTGCCACGGTAACCTCTGCAAGACATGCCAGATCATCGACACAGATACCACCATCACACGAGATGACACCACCCACCAGGTGCATGGTTCATACTCCTGTGACTCAGCCAACGTTGTCTACCTCATACGTTGCAGGAAAGGATGCCCCAGAGCATGGTACATTGGCGAGACCATGCAGACGCTGCGACAACGGATGAACGGACACCGCGCAACAATCGCCAGACAGGAGGGTTCCCTCCCAGTCGGGGAACACTTCAGCAGTCATGGACATTCATCCACCGACCTTCGGGTAAGCGTACTCCAAGGCGGCCTTCGAGACACACGACAACGCAAAATCGTCGAGCAGAAATTGATAGCCAAGTTCCGCACCCATGAGGACGGCCTCAACCGGGATCTTGGGTTCATGTCACGCTACACGTTACCCCACCAGCGAACAAATGTTATCTGTTTTTAATATAATGGGTCATTTGCTGGCTCTCTCTGCCTTCCGGATGTTTCTGCCTCTCTCTGTGTTTTTTTTCTCTGTTTTTTTTCCCTGTTTGTTTTTTTGTTGAATGTGTATTCGGAGGTTCTGCAGGTAACACCTCTCTGTCTGAACACGGTGATTGCCTTGGCAACGGGCAGTTGCAGGGGCAGTCTGTAAACACCATGTATTATTGTTCAATATGTATAAATGCGTAGGCTTCAAGGAGATCTTGAAACATTTGCCTGAGGAAGGAGAAAATCTCCGAAAGCTTGTGAATTTAAAATAAAATTGCTGGACTATAACTTGGTGTTGTAAAATTGTTTACAATTATATATTATAGGGAATAGTAGCCCCTGTATATATTATAGGGAATAGTAGCCCCTGTATATTTTATTTTTTTTATTCGTTCATGGGATGTGGGCGCGCTGGCGAGGCCGGCATTTATTGCCCATCCCTAATTGCCCCTTGAGAAGGTGGTGGTGAGCCGCCTTCTTGAACCGCTGCAGTCCTTGTGGTGAAGGTTCTCCCACAGTGCTGTTAGGAAGGGAGTTCCAGGATTTTGACCCAGTGACGATGAAGGAACGGTCGATATATTTCCAAGTCGGGATGGTGTGTGACTTGGAGGGGAACGTGCAGGTGGTGTTGTTCCCATGCGCCTGCTGCCCTTGTCCTTCTAGGTGGTAGAGGTCGCGGGTTTGGGAGGTGCTGTCGAAGATGCCTTGGCGAGTTGCTGCAGTGCATCCTGTGGATGGTACACACTGCAGCCACTGTGCGCCGGTGGTGAAGGGAGTGAATGTTTAGGGTGGTGGATGGGGTGCCAATCAAGCGGGCTGCTTTGTCCTGGATGGTGTCGAGCTTCTTGAGTGTTGTTGGAGCTGCACTCATCCAGGCAAGTGGAGAGTATTCCATCACACTCCTGACATGTGCCTTGTAGATGGTGGAAAGGCTTTGGGGAGTCAGGAGGTGAGTCACTCGCCACAGAATACCCAGCCTCTGACCTGCTCTCGTAGCCACAGTATTTATGTGGCTGGTCCAGTTTAGTTTCTGGTCAATGGTGACCCCCAGGATGTGGATGGTGGGGGATGCGGTGATGGTAATGCCATTGAATGTCAAGGGGAGGTGGTTAGACTCTCTCTTGTTGGAGATGGTCATTGCCTGGCACTTATCTGGCGCGAATGTTACTTGCCACTTATGAGCCCAAGCCTGGATGTTGTCCAGGTCTTGCTGCATGCGGGCTCGGACTGCTTCATTATTTGAGGGGTTGCGAATGAAACTGAACACTGTGCAATCATCAGTGAACATCCCCATTTCTGACCTTATGATGGAGGGAAGGTCATTGATGAAGCAGCTGAAGATGGTTGGGCCCAGGACACTGCCCTGAGGAACTCCTGCAGCAATGCCCTGGGGCTGAGATGATTGGCCTCCAACAACCACTACCATCTTCCTTTGTGCTCGGTATGACTCCAGCCACTGTATATATTATAGGGAATAGTAGCCCCTGTATATACTATAGGGAATAGTAGCCCCTGTATCTATTATAGGGAATAGTAGCCCCTGTATATAGTATAGGGAATAGTAGCCCCTGTATATATTATAGGGAATAGTAGCCCCTGTATATAGTATAGGGAATAGGAGCCCCTGTTTATATTATAGGGAATAGTAGCCTCTGTATATACTATAGGGAATAGTAGCCCCTGTATATATTATAGGGAATAGTAGCCCCTGTATATATTATAGGGAATAGTAGCCCCTGTATATAGTATGGGGAACAGTAGCCCCTGTATATATTATAGGGAATAGTAGCCCCTGTATATATTATAGGGAATAGTAGCCCCTGTATATATTATAGGGAATAGTAGCCCCTGTATATATTATAGGGAATAGTAGCCCCTGTATATATTATAGGGAATAGTAGCCCCTGTATATATTATAGGGAATAGTAGCCCCTGTATATATTATAGGGAATAGTAGCCCCTGTATATATTATAGGGAATAGTAGCCCCTGTATATAGTATGGGGAACAGTAGCCCCTGTATATATTCTAGGGAATAGTAGCCCCTGTATATATTATAGGGAATAGTAGCCCCTGTATATATTATAGGGAATAGTAGCCCCTGTATATAGTATGGGGAACAGTAGCCCCTGTATATATTCTAGGGAATAGTAGCCCCTGTATATATTATAGGGAATAGTAGCCCCTGTATATATTATAGGGAATAGTAGCCCCTGTATATAGTATGGGGAACAGTAGCCCCTGTATATATTCTAGGGAATAGTAGCCCCTGTATATATCATAGGGAATAGTAGCCCCTGTATATATTATAGGGAATAGTAGCCCCTGTATATACTATAGGGAATAGTAGCCCCTGTATATATTATAGGGAATAGTAGCCCCTGTATATATTAGAGGGAATATTAGCCCCTGTATATATTATAGGGAATAGTAGCCCCTGTATATATTATAGGGAATAGTAGCCCCTGTATATATTATAGGGAATAGTAGCCCCTGTATATATTATAGGGAATAGTAGCCCCTGTATATATTATAGGGAATAGTAGCCCCTGTATATATTATAGGGAATAGTAGCCCGGCTGCTGATGGCCTTTAACCACGACTACAGAGTCTCGTTGCTGTAAATCCTGAGGTCCATTTGTGGTTAATCTGATCCACGCTGAAGGCCCATTCACAGATTGACGGGGACTTGTTCATTTCTGGCTGCAGGTCCGAAAAGCACAGCAGGAAATAACAGTCACTTCCCCCCCCCCTCCACACTTTTAATAATATCTTTTTGACACTTTGGAGCGAGACGAGTGTCTGTAAACACTCAGACGGTTGATCAAAGCAGATGTTTGTCGATGGATTTAATGTGGTAATCTGATCTTAAACTTTGCTTGACTGGATTAAGGTTTTAGAACTGACCGTCAGCTGTGAGTTGTGTCCCAATATCACAGCCAAGCTCCCCACTCAGACTCTGCAAATAACTATCAAAGGAGGAACAAAATAATGTCGGCAATAATTGTGTAAGATCGAAGTTTATTTTATTGACAACTTACATTTTTCGAATAAGATCTGCATTTATATGGCGTCTTTCCCCACCTCAGGACGTCCCAAAGCCCTTTACAGTCGATGAAGTACTTTTGAAGTGTAGTCAGTGTTGTAATGTGGGAAACGTGGAAGCCGATTTACGCACAGCAAGATCCCACAAACAGCAATGTGATAAACGAGCAGATCATCTGTTTTTTTAGTGACGTTGGTTGAGGGATAAATATCGGCCCCAGGACACCGGGGAGAACTCCCCCCCCTTCTCTTCCTCCAATAGCGGCCGTGGGATTTTTTACGCCCACCTGAGAGGGGGCAGACGGGGCCCTCGGTTTAACGTCTCATCCGAAAGACGGCGCCTCCGACAGTGCGGCACTCCCTCAGTACTGACCCTCCGACAGTGCGGCGCTCCCTCAGTACTGACCCTCCGACAGTGCGGCACTCCCTCAGTACTGACCCTCCGACAGTGCGGCACTCCCTCAGTACTGACCCTCCGACAGTGCGTCACTCCCTCAGTACTGACCCTCCGACAGTGCGGCGCTCCCTCAGTACTGACCCTCCGACAGTGCGGCGCTCCCTCTGTACTGACCCTCCGACAGTGCGGCACTCCCTCAGTACTGACCCTCCGACAGTGCGGCGCTCCCTCAGTACTGACCCTCCGACAGTGCGGCACTCCCTCAGTACCGGCAGTGGGGAGCGTCGGCCTGGATTACGGGGCTCGAGTCTCTGGAGTGGGGGCTCGAACCCACGACCTTCTGACTCACAGGCGAGAGAGAGGCCCACTGAGTAACAGGCTAGCAACCTCTAGAAAGTTGGCCCCACTTCTATCTAAAAGGTTGCCCCTCATTCCTTGAAAAAGAAACTTTTTTACTGAGTAAAAATGAGAGGAGTACGAAAGGGACTCTCTTAGCTCCCAGCGATAATTGCCGTGGCGATTGATATTACTTGAGTACCTGCCAAACAAGGCCCAATCTGCTTGTGTCAGAGTACAAGTCACAGGGACGATGTCAGGCGAGAGAGGGACCGATAGATCAATCCTTTGCCTTCGCGAGGTATCGGTGGAGGAGGTGGGGGAACGGGGGATAGTTTCTGAGGAAGGCCTGACAACTAGGCCGCAAAGACTAGGAGCCTAGTTCCCCCCACCCCTTCCTCTGGTCTCGCAGCCACAGGAAGCTGTGGCCTCTCGACCACTTCTGCACAACCTAGAATCAGAACTGGCAGGCTGCTCTTCGACTCACACGGCACAGAAGGAGGCTATTCGGCCCATTGTGTCTGTGGAAACAGTATCGAAACCCGCTCATGATTTTGAACACCTCTGTCAAATCTCCCTTTAACCTTCTCTGCTCTGAGGAGAACAATCCCAGCTTCTCCAGTCCCTCCCCATAACTGAAGTCCCTCATCCCTGGGACCGTTCTGGTAAATCTCCTCCTCCTCACCCTCTCCCAAAAGCCTTGACGTCTCCCCCAAAGTGTGGGGCCCAGAATTGGACCCCAATACTCCAGCTGGACTGGCAGGCAGCTCGTTGCCGTTCAGTGTTTCTGCTGCTGAAGGACATTACAGTTTGAGGTCTAATTGTTAGCATCGTCTACCCACCTGACAGTTGACCTCAGCGCTGCTGGAGGGGGGTGGGGGGGCAAAGGTCAGCCAGAAGCCCTTCTCCTGACAGAAAAGGCGGGCGAGTCGGGATCCAGGGGTTGCGGGGGGGTTGGTGGGGTGTGTGTGTGTGTGTGGGTGGTGCGGCCGCGATGCCCCCGCAGTCGAATAGCTCGCCGCCTCTGGGGCGCAGGATGGCCCACCTATGCTGCGGGGCACCGTTCCATCTTTCAGGGGAGGAGAAAATTAAATCAGGTTTTTTCAAAAGAAAATCCCTCCCACGAGCGAGCTTTTTTATTTATTCGTTCACGTGATGTGGGCGTCGCTGGCGAGGCCGGCATTTATTGCCCGTCCCTAATTGCCCCTTGAGAAGGTGGTGGTGAGCCGCCTTCTTGAACCGCTGCAGTCCGTGTGGTGACGGTTCTCCTACAGTGCTGTTAGGAAGGGAGTTCCAGGATTTTGACCCAGCGACGATGAAGGAACGGCCGATATATTTCCAAGTGGGGATGGTGTGTGACTCGGAGGGGAACATGCAGGGGGTGTTGTTCCCATGTGCCTGCTGCTCTTGTCCTTCTAGGTGGTAGAGGTCGCGGGTTTGGGAGGTGCTGTCGAAGAAGCCTTGGCGAGTTGCTGCAGTGCATCCTGTGGATGGTGCACACTGCAGCCACAGTGCTCCGGTGGTGAAGGGAGTGAATGTTTAGGGTGGTGGATGGGGTGCCGATCAAGCGGGCTGCTTTGACATCACTCCAGGCCCCCCCCACTTTGCTTCTCTCCTGAGTGAGGGTGCTGCCTGGGCCTAAGGGGGATTATGTCATGGCAGCCCATTTGGGCGAGGTGGATTGAAGCAGGGAGCAGGGTGAGGTGGGGAGAGGAACAGAAAAACGGGCTGAGAAATCAGTCAGTCGACAGTGTCGGGCTCCGATCTGATTCGATATTGAACGTCCGGGAAACGCTGCTTAATTAATGCTAATGACTGTTCTCTAATCAAGCCAACTATTAGTTATTTAACTCTTCAAGAGGGTCCCATCTGGTGCAGAGTGAAGAGAAGGAGATTCTGCCTGTTGGACATGGGGAGGGCATCTTAACCGCCTCAGTTCCGCGCTCTCTGTGTTTGCTGCTCCATTTAATCGGTGTGCGGGGGGCTACTGACTGATCAATCTCTGGTAGAACGTCACGTTGCTCCGTCTCGATTGTGTGTACGTTCTCGTCCCTCCGCTTTTACATCCCCGAAAGCGCTGTGCTTATTCCTCGACCTTTGACCCTCTTCCAAAATGGCCGCCCGGGCCTACCCTCAGTCCCGAGGCCTAAGCTGCCTCCCGTTTGTGTGGCCTCCTCTCCCGAAGGCGATGGCTCTTGCTTGGGGAAGAGAGCCAGGTGTCGGAGGATGGAAAGAGGTGTTGGAGGGGGAGGAGAGGAGGATGAACCGATGGGCAGAGTAAACGGGAGAACGCGCCTCCAGCAATCTGCTCCCGTAGCAACGCAACTCCACCTTTAACAGGGGGAGCACCAAGCCGGTGTTGGAACCCTTGGCCGGCTGACCGTCCAGTTGCTGTATGTCCCTTGGTGACCGGTGAGAGCAGGAAAATGGCGGGTCGAAAAGCAGCCCAGGCCTCTCAATTATTCAGCGGTCTCTTGAGGCCATTTGTGTGACCATCTTGCTCGTGGAAGCTTCTAGTGCTGTTTCCATCTGTCTTTTCGCTGTGAACTTTTTTTTTGTAATTAAAGGCGGAGGCAGGTCCTGGGGGGATTATTATTCTGGTCCATCAGTACTCCCCCTCCCCCATTAAGAAATGTTGGAAATTGAACCTCACATCATGTGTCTCATCTCCTCCCTCAACCCTCTTCCCCACCCTCAGGTCTCTCCTCCTCTCCCCTCTCCCCCACCCTCAGGTCTCTCCTCCTCTTCCCCACCCTCAGGTCTCTCCTCCTCTCCCCTACCCTCAGGTCTCTCCTCCTCTCCCCCACCCTCAGGTCTCTCCCCCTCTCCCCTCTCCCCCACCCTCAGGTCTCTCCTCCTCTCCCCCACCCTCAGGTCTCTCCCCCTCTCCCCTCTCCCCCACCCTCAGGTCTCTCCTCCTCTCCCCCACCCTCAGGTCTCTCCCCCTCTCCCCTCTCCCCCACCCTCAGGTCTCTCCTCCTCTCCCCCACCCTCAGGTCTCTCCCCCTCTCCCCCTTCCCTCACCCTCAGGTCTCTCCCCCTCTCCCCTCTCCCCCACCCTCAGGTCTCTCCCCACCCCCACCCCTCCAGGCCATTTCATTAACAGCGTAGAGGGAGCTTTACTCTGTATCTAACCCTGTACCTGCCCTGGGAGTGTTTGATGGGACAGTGTAGAGGGAGCTTTACTCTGTATCTAACCCTGTACCTGCACTGGGAGTGTTTGATGGGACAGTGTAGAGGGAGCTTTACTCTGTATCTAACCCTGTACCTGCCCTGGGAGTGTTTGATGGGACGGTGTAGAGGGAGCTTTACTCTGTATCTAACCCTGTACCTGCCCTGGGAGTGTTTGATGGGACAGTGTAGAGGGAGCTTTACTCTGTATCTAACCCTGTACCTGCACTGGGAGTGTTTGATGGGACAGTGTAGAGGGAGCTTTACTCTGTATCTAACCCTGTACCTGCCCTGGGAGTGTTTGATGGGACAGCGTAGAGGGAGCTTTACTCTGTATCTAACCCTGTACCTGCCCTGGGAGTGTTTGACGGGACGGTGTAGAGGGAGCTTTACTCTGTATCTAACCCTGTACCTGCACTGGGAGTGTTTGATGGGACAGTGTAGAGGGAGCTTTACTCTGTATCTAACCCTGTACCTGCCCTGGGAGTGTTTGATGGGACAGTGTAGAGGGAGCTTTACTCTGTATCTAACCCTGTACCTGCCCTGGGAGTGTTTGACGGGACGGTGTAGAGGGAGCTTTACTCTGTATCTAACCCGTGCTGTACCTGCCCAGGGAGTGTTTGATGGGACAGTGTAGAGGGAGCTTTACTCTGTATCTAACCCTGTACCTGCCCTGGGAGTGTTTGACGGGACGGTGTAGAGGGAGCTTTACTCTGTATCTAACCCTGTACCTGCCCTGGGAGTGTTTGATGGGACAGTGTAGAGTGAGCTTTACTCTGTATCTAACCCTGTACCTGCACTGGGAGTGTTTGATGGGACAGTGTAGAGGGAGCTTTACTCTGTATCTAACCCTGTACCTGCCCTGGGAGTGTTTGATGGGACGGTGTAGAGGGAGCTTTACTCTGTATCTAACCCTGTACCTGCCCTGGGAGTGTTTGACGGGACAGTGTAGAGGGAGCTTTACTCTGTATCTAACGCGTGCTGTACCTGCCCTGGGAGTGTTTGATGGGACAGTGTAGAGGGAGCTTTACTCTGTATCTAACCCTGTACCTGCCCCGGGAGTGTTTGACGGGACGGTGTAGAGGGAGCTTTACTCTGTATCTAACCCTGTACCTGTCCCGGGAGTGTTTGACGGGACAGTGTAGAGGGAGCTTTACTCTGTATCTAACCCTGTACCTGCCCTGGGAGTGTTTGATGGGACAGTGTAGAGGGAGCTTTACTCTGTATCTAACCCTGTACCTGCCCTGGGAGTGTTTGACGGGACAGTGTAGAGGGAGCTTTACTCTGTATCTAACCCTGTACCTGCCCTGGGAGTGTTTGATGGGGACAGTGTAGAGGGAGCTTTACTCTGTATCTAACCCTGTACCTGCCCTGGGAGTGTTTGATGGGACAGTGTAGAGGGAGCTTTACTCTGTATCTAACCCTGTACCTGCCCTGGGAGTGTTTGATGGGACAGTGTAGAGGGAGCTTTACTCTGTATCTAACCCGTGCTGTACCTGCCCTGGGAGTGTTGATGGGACAGTGTAGAGGGAGCTTTATTCTGTATCTAACCCTGTACCTGCCCTGGGAGTGTTTGATGGGACAGTGTAGAGGGAGCTTTACTCTGTATCTTACCCTGTACCTGCCCTGGGAGTGTTTGATGGGACAGTGTAGAGGGAGCTTTACTCTGCATCTAACCCTGTACCTGACCCTGGGAGTGTTTGATGGGACAGTGTAGAGGGAGCTTTACTCTGTATCTAACCCGTGCTGTACCTGCCCTGGGAGTGTTTGACGGGACAGTGTAGAGGGAGCTTTACTCTGTATCTAACCCTGTACCTGCCCTGGGAGTGTTTGATGGGACAGTGTAGAGGGAGCTTTACTCTGTATCTAACCCTGTACCTGCCCTGGGAGTGTTTGACGGGACAGTGTAGAGGGAGCTTTACTCTGTATCTAACCCTGTACCTGCCCTGGGAGTGTTTGATGGGGACAGTGTAGAGGGAGCTTTACTCTGTATCTAACCCTGTACCTGCCCTGGGAGTGTTTGATGGGACAGTGTAGAGGGAGCTTTACTCTGTATCTAACCCTGTACCTGCCCTGGGAGTGTTTGATGGGACAGTGTAGAGGGAGCTTTACTCTGTATCTAACCCGTGCTGTACCTGCCCTGGGAGTGTTGATGGGACAGTGTAGAGGGAGCTTTATTCTGTATCTAACCCTGTACCTGCCCTGGGAGTGTTTGATGGGACAGTGTAGAGGGAGCTTTACTCTGTATCTTACCCTGTACCTGCCCTGGGAGTGTTTGATGGGACAGTGTAGAGGGAGCTTTACTCTGCATCTAACCCTGTACCTGACCCTGGGAGTGTTTGACGGGACAGTGTAGAGGGAGCTTTACTCTGTATCTAACCCGTGCTGTACCTGCCCTGGGAGTGTTTGACGGGACAGTGTAGAGGGAGCTTTACTCTGTATCTAACCCTGTACCTGCCCTGGGAGTGTTTGATGGGACAGTGTAGAGGGAGCTTTACTCTGTATCTAACCCATGCTGTACCTGCTCTGGGAGTGTTTGATGGGACAGTGTCGAGGGAGCTTTAATCTGTATCTAACCCTGTACCTGCCCTGGGAGTGTTTGACGGGACAGTGTAGAGGGAGCTTTACTCTGTATCTAACCCTGTACCTGCTCTGGGAGTGTTTGACGGGACAGTGTAGAGGGAGCTTTACTCTGTATCTAACCCTGTACCTGCCCTGGGAGTGTTTGACGGGACAGTGTAGAGGGAGCTTTACTCTGTATCTAACCCTGTACCTGCTCTGGGAGTGTTTGACGGGACAGTGTAGAGGGAGCTTTACTCTGTATCTAACCCTGTACCTGCCCTGGGAGTGTTTGACGGGACAGTGTAGAGGGAGCTTTACTCTGTATCTAACCCGTGCCGTTTCTCCTTTTCCCCAGATTCTCTCTCCCTCTGCGTTGAACCTGATCGAGGTGAAGCTTCAGACCCGACGGCAGCACCAATGGAATCCGGGGGGAGCTCCGAGGGCTGAGGCTGAGGATGCCCGCAGTAGGCCCGTAACCGGAGAACATCAAGGCCTCGGGCCCAACCTCTCCGACCGGCCGCTCTCCTCACACCGCAAAACCCCCCTCACCCTGTCGCATCCCCGGGCTGTCGGCTAGGATGGGCCTAGGCCCCTCGGAGACCCGGGGCCACCTGGGATGAGGGGGCGATCGTCCCGAGCCCTCGCCCGAGGGTGAGACGACGGGGGCGTTGGCGGAGAGTCCACGGCGAGCGGGAAGTGGGACGTGATGGTCGTCGTCTCTCCCCTGGTCCAATCAAGGCTTGCGGTTGGAAACCATAGCGACGCTTGAAGAAGTGACCCCCGACCCCTGCCCACTTTTGGGAGCGGCCAGAGAGAGAGAGGGAGGAGGATCCCGTGGAGGTAGAGAGAGAGAGAGGGGGGGAGGGGGAACGGTACCCCCCCCTCTAGCCCCCGACATGCAGTCGGACGATTTCTTCTTCAGAAAGTTCAAGCGCAATAACCCCCGACCTTTGCTCTCGGCGGTGAACTTTGAACCCAAGACCCCCAGGCCTGCCCCGGAGCCCCCCGGGACCACGGTGCGGGCTAGGATCTCCGAATGGCCCCCAAGGCGGGAGGAAGGGGCCGGGGGGAAGGAGAAAGGAGCCTGGCCGGAGTTTCAGGCCGCTGAGGTCCAGGGCGGCAACGACAAACCGGAGGAGGAGGAGGAGGAGGAGGAGGAGGAGGAGGCCCCGCCGACGACCCCAAAGGTCGCGCCCAAGATGGCGGCCCAGGGGCGCAACCCGTCCATCCAGCGCAGCAACAGCGAGGTGACCATCACGGAGAGCGCGGGAGAGGCCTGCGACCAGCGAACGGCGCTTCACCCCGTGACCGGAGCCTCCCTCCACCGGGAGTACGGCAGCGCCTCGTCCATCGAGAGGGGGCGGCTGGGGTCAGAGGTCACCAGCGCCCCCCGCTTCCACGACCCCTACCTGCTGCTGGGGCTGCCCGCCTCGCCCGACGACACCCAGGAGCGGCCCGCGCCCGAGGAGGCCTCTCGGAAGCTCAGGTCACAGCGCAGCGACCCCGACGGCCCGCGGTCTCCGCCACCGCAGACGCAGACGCCCTCCGGCCCCGACGAGCCCAGCCGCCCGCGGCTCAGCGCCAAGAGCCTGGTCCACTACGACGTCCAGAGCATCCTCTTCGAGCTGCGGCGAGCGGCCTGCGACCGCGGCAGTGCGGGGCGCCGAAAGAACATGGCGACCGGGGCCTCGGCCGCCTCCCAGCTGCCCGACCGTCCGGCCTCCCCCGGGGGCAGCGGCTCCCAGGAGCTCTGCCAAACGCTGGCCCCTCCCCCGTCTCCAGGGGGCGTCGAGGGGCGCGGGCGCTGCCAACTGGTGCTCAGCTGCCCGCATTTTTGCTGCGAGACGGGAGGCGAGGGGGTCGAGAGGCAGGCCAGTCGCTGCCCCAACGCTGCCCTCTCGGTGCTAGAGGAACCTCGGGAGAGTCACCTGGCCCGGCAGGGCTCGGCCTCCTATTTTGTGGAGCACGCGGATCTAGGGGCCAACTACTACCGGAAGTATTTCAGTGGCAAAGGTAATGATTAAAGGAGGGAATCAGAGCTTTACTCTGGATCGAACCCTGTACCTGCCCTGGGAGTGTTTGATGGGACAGTGTAGAGGGAGCTTTACTCTGGATCTAACCCTGTACCTGCCCTGGGAGTGTTTGACGGGACAGTGTAGAGGGAGCTTTACTCTGTATCTAACCCTGTACCTGCCCTGTACCTGCCCTGGGAGTGTTTGATGGGACAGTGTAGAGGGAGCTTTACTCTGTATCTAACCCTGTACCTGCCCTGGGAGTGTTTGATGGGACAGTGTAGAGGGAGCTTTACTCTGTATCTAACCTGTGCTGTACCTGCCCTGGGAGTGTTTGATGGGACAGTGTAGAGGGAGCTTTACTCTGGATCGAACCCTGTACCTGCCCCGGGAGTGTTTGATGGGACAGTGTAGAGGGAGCTTTACTCTGGATCGAACCCTGTACCTGCCCTGGGAGTGTTTGATGGGACAGTGTAGAGGGAGCTTTACTCTGGATCGAACCCTGTACCTGCCCTGGGAGTGTTTGATGGGACAGTGTAGAGGGAGCTTTACTCTGTATCTAACCCTGTACCTGCCCTGGGAGTGTTTGATGGGACAGTGTAGAGGGAGCTTTACTCTGTATCTAACCCTGTACCTGCCCTGGGAGTGTTTGATGGGACAGTGTAGAGGGAGCTTTACTCTGTATCTAACCCTGTACCCGCCCTGGGAGTGTTTGATGGGACAGTGTAGAGGGAGCTTTACTCTGTATCTAACCCTGTACCTGCCCTGGGAGTGTTTGATGGGACAGTGTAGAGGGAGCTTTACTCTGTATCTCACCCTGTACCTGCCCCGGGAGTGTTTGATGGGACAGTGTAGAGGGAGCTTTACTCTGTATCTAACCCTGTACCTGCCCCGGGAGTGTTTGATGGGACAGTGTAGAGGGAGCTTTACTCTGTATCTAACCCTGTACCTGCCCTGGGAGTGTTTGATGGGACAGTGTAGAGGGAGCTTTACTCTGTATCTTACCCTGTACCTGCCCTGGGAGTGTTTGACGGGACAGTGTCGAGGGAGCTTTACTCTGGATCGAACCCTGTACCTGCCCCGGGAGTGTTTGATGGGACAGTGTAGAGGGAGCTTTACTCTGTATCTAACCCTGTACCTGCCCTGGGAGTGTTTGATGGGACAGTGTAGAGGGAGCTTTACTCTGTATCTAACCCTGTACCTGCCCTGGGAGTGTTTGACGGGACAGTGTAGAGGGAGCTTTACTCTGTATCGAACCCTGTACCTGCCCTGGGAGTGTTTGATGGGACAGTGTAGAGGGAGCTTTACTCTGTATCTAACCCTGTACCTGCCCTGGGAGTGTTTGATGGGACAGTGTAGAGGGAGCTTTACTCTGTATCTAACCCTGTACCTGCCCTGGGAGTGTTTGATGGGACAGTGTAGAGGGAGCTTTACTCTGTATCTAACCCTGTACCCGCCCTGGGAGTGTTTGATGGGACAGTGTAGAGGGAGCTTTACTCTGTATCTAACCCTGTACCTGCCCTGGGAGTGTTTGATGGGACAGTGTAGAGGGAGCTTTACTCTGTATCTAACCCTGTACCTGCCCTGGGAGTGTTTGATGGGACAGTGTAGAGGGAGCTTTACTCTGTATCTAACCCTGTACCTGCCCCGGGAGTGTTTGATGGGACAGTGTAGAGGGAGCTTTACTCTGTATCTAACCCTGTACCTGCCCTGGGAGTGTTTGATGGGACAGTGTAGAGGGAGCTTTACTCTGTATCTAACCCGTGCTGTACCTGCCCTGGGAGTGTTTGACGGGAAAGTGTAGAGGGAGCTTTACTCTGTATCTAACCCTGTACCTGCCCTGGGAGTGTTTGATGGGACAGTGTAGAGGGAGCTTTACTCTGTATCTAACCCTGTACCTGCCCCGGGAGTGTTTGATGGGACAGTGTAGAGGGAGCTTTACCCTGTATCTAACTCTGTACCTGCCCTGGGAGTGTTTGACGGGACAGTGTAGAGGGAGCTTTACTCTGTATCTAACCCTGCCCTGGGAGTACTGGACCTGGATCGATGGGTATTTGGTCCCCAGCAGTTTGGTTAAAAAACAATCCGAGATAAATTGTCCCAGAGTGAGGGAGCCTGAGGCTGAGCAGAAGATTTTGATGAGTCTGTTTATCGCAGAGTGTGGGGAATATGTGGGACAGACTGTGGGGAGGGTAATCGAGGGGCATTATTCTGGAAAATTCAAGAGGGAGCTGGATAGACATCGTCGAATTATACAGCACAGATGGAGGCCATTCAGCCCCTCCTGCCTGTGCCGGCTCTTTGAAAGATCTATCCAATTAGACCCACTCCCTTGCTCGTTCCCCATCGCCCTGTATATCTTTTCCCCTTTTTAGCTGAGTGACGATCTCAGGGTGTGGGAGAAGGGCAGAGGGGTTTGAATTGAAGTTTGGGTCTGGTGAGATGGATGTTTGGTCCTTCCTTTTACTCACTCCAAACCCAGGGTTCCTGGGGTGAATGGTTGGATTCTCTTGATTTGAGGTTCGGAGGCAGGTGTCAGATTGAGTTTGGGTCCAAACTCCCACCCACAGAGCGACTAGGTTCAACGCAGAAGAGGTTATCTTAAACTTCTAAAAGTTTTCTTAAACTTTTCAAAGTTATCTCAAACTTTTATCGAACCTTGGTTGGACCACACTTGGAGTTACCGTGCACAGTTCTGGTCTCCATATTATAGAAAGGATATAGAGGCACTGGAGAAGGTGCAAAAAAGATTCACAAGGATGATACCAGGACTGAGAGGTTATAACTTATCAGGAAAGGCTGAACAGACTGGGGCTCTTTTCTCCAGAAAAGAGAAGGCTGAGGGGTGACCTGATCGAGGTCTTTAAGATTGTGAAGGGGTTTCGATAGGGTAGACGTAGAGAAGATGTCTCCATTTGTGGGGGAGACCAGAACTAGAGGGCCATAAATATAAGATAGTCACTAATAAATCCAATAGGGAATTCAGGAGAAACTTCTTTACCCAGAGAGTGGTGAGAATGTGGAACTCGCTCCCACAAGGAGTGGTTGAGGTGAATAACAGAGACATTTAAGGGGAAGTTCGATAAACACATGAGGGAGAAAGGAATAGAAGGATATGCTGATAGGGTGAGATGAAGAGGGGGAGGGAGGAGGCTCGTGTGGAGCATAAACACCGGTATAGACCAGTTGGGCCGAATGGCCTATTTCTGTGCTGTAAACTCGATGTCATTCGATGTGACCCATTTTTCATCCTCCTGAGCCATTGGGGGAAGCCCACGAGAATTTGTAAGAGGAAAACCTGCTCAGCCCGTCAGAAGATTGCGATCGAACCGCGCAGGGATGGCGGCTGGGATTGGACTTTGTTCAGCTTCGACTGTCGTATCTTTCCTGCGCTCACTTTTCACGGCAGGTTAGGGCAGGGGCAAACACTCTTGTGTTTTTTTGCTTGACGCTGTGCACACCTCGGGAAAACCTGCTGCCTTTTTCCTTCCCCTGCGCGGCTACGTGACGTGGAACATTTCCTCTCAAGTGTTGCAAGCAGCACTCAGTCACAACCGCTCTCTCCATCTGAGCCCGTCACAGGATGTTGTGGTCAGGCTGAGGTGAGCGCCTAGCAACCAAAGGCCCCTGGCTCTGGAGCCCGCCATCTCGATCATGGGTAGCACCGCAGAGGAGCTGTCGGGAAGATTTGCTCCGCGCTGTCCCTCTCTGATATTCAGTTGTCCATTTGCCTCCATGGTTCAGGTCTCTGGCGGCCATCTTATGGAACAGACAAGTCTGGCCTTTGGGGAGGGAGAATGTTGAAGGTTGGAGACTGGATGGGAAAAAGGTTACATTCCAAAGGTGCATTTTTCCTTTTAGAAGTCAAAAAGCTGTGTTTGCAGAACATGGCCTCCGGTCCCCGTTCCACAAAATGGCCTCCGGTCCCCGTTCCACAAAATGGCCTCCGGTCCCCGTTCCACAAAATGGCCTCCGGTCCCCGTTCCACAAAGCGGCCTCCGGTCCCCGTTCCACAAAATGGCCTCCGGTCCCCGTTCCACAAAATGGCCTCCGTTCCCCAGTCCACAAAATGGCCTCTGTTCCCCAGTCCACAAAATGGCCTCCAGTCCTCAGCCCACTAAATGGCCACCATTCCCCAGTCCACAAAATGGCCTCCAGTCCCCAGTCCACAAAATGGCTTCCAGTCCCCAGTCCACAAAATGGCTTCCAGTCCCCAGTCCACAAAATGGCTTCCAGTCCCCAGTCCACAAAATGGCCTCCAGTTCCCAGTCCACAAAATGGCCTCCAGTTCCCAGTCCACAAAATGGACTCCAGTTCCCAGTCCACAAAATGGCCTCCAGTTCCCAGTCCAAAAATGGCCTCCAGTTCCCAGTCCACAAAATGGCCTCCAGTTCCCAGTCCACAAAATGGCCTCCAGTTCCCAGTCCACAAAATGGCCTCCAGTTCCCAGTCCACAAAATGGCCTCCAGTTCCCAGTCCACAAAATGGCCTCCAGTTCCCAGTCCACAAAATGGCCTCCAGTTCCCAGTCCACTAAAAGGTTTCTAGCCCCCCTTCCACAAAATGGCCTCCAATCCCCAGCCCACTAAAAGGCCTGTCGTCTCCAATCCATTTTGGGACCCCCATCACTCACTGTTCCCCTTTGGTTTCTACAGAGCACCAGAACTTCTTTGGGTCAGACGAGAGCCTCGGCCCAGTGGCAGTCAGCCTGAGGCGGGAAGACAAGGACAAGGACGCAGGCAGCAGCTCGCAGTATAACTACAGGATCATTGTCAGGACCACAGAGGTGGGCAGACACTACCGCTGGTGACTTTCATTATCGGATTGGGGCATAGGCACGAGGGGGGTGTGTACAGCCAATCAGGTCATTTGTGTTTCACCAGCATGGACCTGTTGGGCAGAATGGCCTGTTGCTATTTAACTTCAATGGTGAGGGCATTTCCCCACTGCACAGAGTGATTCACTCTGCCCATCAGTGAGAGAGGGGTGTGTGTGTGTGTGAGAGAGGGACGGTCAGTACTGAGGGAGGGTCAGTACTGAGGGAGGGTCAGTACTGAGGGAGGGTCAGTACTGAGGGAGCGCCGCACTGTCGGAGGGTCAGTACTGAGGGAGGGTCAGTACTGAGGGAGCGCCGCACTGTCGGAGGGTCAGTACTGAGGGAGGGTCAGTACTGAGGGAGCGCCGCACTGTCGGAGGGTCAGTACTGAGGGAGCGCCGCACTGTCGGAGGGTCAGTACTGAGGGAGCGCCGCACTGTCGGAGGGTCAGTACTGAGGGAGCGCCGCACTGTCGGAGGGTCAGTACTGAGGGAGTGCCACACTGTCGGAGGGTCAGTACTGAGGGAGTGCCGCACTGTCGGAGGGTCAGTACTGAGGGAGCGCCGCACTGTCGGAGGGTCAGTACTGAGGGAGCGCCGCACTGTCGGAGGGTCAGTACTGAGGGAGTGCTACACTGTCGGAGGGTCAGTACTGAGGGAGCGCCGCACTGTCGGAGGGTCAGTACTGAGGGAGCGCCGCACTGTCGGAGGGTCAGTACTGAGGGAGCGCCGCACTGTCGGAGGGTCAGTACTGAGGGAGCGCCGCACTGTTGGAGGGTCAGTACTGAGGGAGCGCCGCACTGTCGGAGGGTCAGTACCGAGGGAGTGCCGCACTGTCGGAGGTGCCGTCTTTCGGATGAGGCGTTAAACCGAGGCCCCGTCTGCCCCTCTCGGGTGGGTGTAAAAGATCCCACGGCCACTATTGGAAGAAGAGCAGGGGGGAGTTCTCCCCGGTGTCCAGGGGCCGATATTTATCCCTCAACCAACATCACTAAAAAAACAAATGATCTGCTCATTATCACATTGCTGTTTGTGGGATCTTGCTGTGCGCAAATTGGCTGCTTTGACCAACACATGTTTGTGCCCACAGTTAAGGACTCTCCGAGCATCCATCCTGGAAGAGGCTTTTCCCTCTTCGGTGCGCCATGGAACGCAGCGAGGGATCCCCCCGAAGAAACTTCTGGAATACGTGGTGCCCGGACTGAACATTCACTGCCTCCGCCTGGCCTCCAACTCTCCCAAAGTCCCGGAAATGCTGCTTAAATTGGACGAGCAAGGGGTAATGCCTTTCCCCAGTCCCCACTCCTCCCCGAGATTCAACCCGTGTCCTCGGTCTCTGTGGGGTCTGCACGCTGCCCCTTTAAAGAGGGAGTCCCAACCTCAGGACTCTTTTTAAAGAGACACTCCCGCCCTCAGTTCCCCTTACAGTGTCATCTGTACAATACACAGTGGGTAAAAGGGAACGATTCACTCCTGTCTGGGACTGTACGGCCCGTGTGTGTCTCAGTGTCTCCTGTACACGTACAGTACACAGTGGGTAAAAGGGAACGATTCACTCCTGTCTGGGACTGTACGGCCCGTGTGTGTCTCAGTGTCTCCTGTACATGTACAGTACACAGTGGGTAAAAGGGAACGATTCACTCCTGTCTGGGACTGTACGGCCCGTGTGTGTCTCAGTGTCTCCTGTACATGCACAGTACACAGTGGGTAAAAGGGAACGATCCACTCCTGTCTGGTACTGTACGGCCCGTGTGTGTCTCAGTGTCTCCTGTACATGTACAGTATACACAGCGGGTAAAAGGGAACTGACTGGCAGGGCAGGGCACAGAGCTGGCGAGTGTTTCTTGGGCTGAGTGCCGCTCACTGATATCATCTCGTGATGTTCAAGAGTCATAAGATGAAAGAAACATCATCAATAATTGAGAAGGTGGGATGGAAAACAAGGAATGTGGTTCATTACTGGTGTAATATTTAAAGGGCCATTCCTGGCTCCGTGGGCGAAGGCAGCCCCCGCCCCCCTGCTGTACTCCCATAGACTGGGGGCGTTCTGGATTCAATCTCCAGCCTGTGCTGAGTTTGCTGATCTGAGAAAGGGCAGGGGCTGGGAAAGGGAGAATCAGTCTAAGTTCCTGATCATTGTCCAGTGACTCGTGCTGACAAGAGAGTGTGTGAGTGGGACTGTGTTTATGTGTGAGTGGGACTGTGTTTATGTGTGAGTGGGACTGTGTTTATGTGTGAGTGGGACTGTGTGACTGTGTTTATGTGTGTGTGTGACTGTGTTTATGTGTGTGTGTGACTGTGTTTATGTGTGTGTGTGTGACTGTGTGACTGTGTTTATGTGTGTGTGTGACTGTGTTTATGTGTGTGTGTGACTGTTTATGTGTGAGTGTGACTGTGTTTATGTCAGTGTGACTGTGTTTACGTGGTATGGGTCCCACGGACACTGACTCTCACTGGGGTACGGGTCCCACGGACACTGACTCTCACTGGGGTACGGGTCCCACAGACACTGACTCTCACTGGGGTACGGGTCCCACGAGTCTCTTTAAGAGGGGTCCTGAGGGTAGAAGTGTCTCTTTAAGGAGGGTCCTGAGGGTGGAAGTGTCTCCTTAAGGAGGGTCCTGAGGGTGGAAGTGTCTCCTTAAGGAGGGTCCTGAGGGTGGGAGTGTCTCTTTAAGGAGGGTCCTGAGGGTGGGACTGTCTCTTTAAGAGTGGTCCTGAGGGTGGGAGTGTCTCTTTAAGAGAGGTCCTGAGGGTGGGAGTGTCTCTTTAAGGAGGGTCCTGAGGGTGGGAGTGTCTCTTTAAGAGGGGTTCTGAGGGTGGGAGTGTCTCTTTAAGGGGGGTCCAGAGGGTGGGAGTGTCTCTTTAAGAGGGGTCCTGAGGGTGGAAGTGTCTCTTTAAGGAGGGTCCTGAGGGTGGGAGTGTCTCTTTAAGGAGGGTCCTGAGGGTAGAAGTGTCTCTTTAAGGAGGGTCCTGAGGGTGGGGGTGTCTCTTTAAGGAGGGTCTGAGGGTGGGAGTGTCTCTTTAAGGAGGGTCCTGAGGGTGGAAGTGTCTCCTTAAGGAGGGTCCTGAGGGCGGGAGTGTCTCTTTAAGGAGGGTCCTGAGGGCGGGAGTGTCTCTTTAAGGAGGGTCCTGAGGGTGGGAGTGTCTCTTTAAGAGGGGTTCTGAGGGTGGGAGTGTCTCTTTAAGGGGGGTCCAGAGGGTGGAAGTGTCTCTTTAAGAGGGGTCCTGAGGGTGGAAGTGTCTCTTTAAGGAGGGTCCTGAGGGTGGGAGTGTCTCTTTAAGGAGGGTCCTGAGGGTGGGGGTGTCTCTTTAAGGAGGGTCCTGAGGGTGGGAGTGTCTCTTCAAGGAGGGTCCTGAGGGCGGGAGTGTCTCTTTAAGGAGGGTCCTGAGGGCGGGAGTGTCTCTTTAAGGAGGGTCCCGAGGGCGGGAGTGTCTCTTTAAGGAGGGTTGTGTTGTATAATGTGTGTCTCTCCTCCCTGATAGCTGACCTTCCAGCGGAAGGTGGGGGTGATGTACTGTAAAGCCGGACAGAGCTCGGAGGAGGAGATGTACAACAATGAGACCGCGAGCCCGGCCTTCGATGAATTTCTTGACCTCCTAGGTCAAAGGGTCCGACTGAGAGGCTTCGAGAAGTACCGAGCTCAACTCGACAACAAGAGTAGGTCGGAGTGTGACGGCGGGGGAGGGGTTTGGGGGGGGGGGGGGCTAGATTCCCCCCTGGGTACGGGAGGGGGGGGCGTGGGCGGGTGAAGGGGTCGCGTCCCAGCGCTGGTGAATTCAAATCCCGCGGCAAACGAAACCCGGGCATCGGATACGGAAAAACGGCCCACGGAGTCTGTCGGTTTGACGTCTCGTCCGAAAGACGGCACCTCAGACAGTGCGGCACTCCCTCGGTACTGCACTGGGAGTGTCGGCCTGGACTATGGGGCTCCAGTCTCTGGAGTGGGGGCTCGAACCCATTGTGGGTGGCAGCCGTGGGTGGGCGAGGGTAGGATTGGGTTCAGTGTGGTGCCAACCTCCGGCCCGTGCCAACGCTCAGCCAGCCGAGGTATCGGAGGGCTGCCAGCCCCCGTGGGACTGTGTGCCCCCAGCAAGGGGGCAAGAGCGTAGGGGAGAGGGGTTGGGGTGAGGGCGGAATGGAACGAGGGTCTCAAAGCTTCCCCTTCTCTTGCAGCGGACTCCACAGGCACTCACTCACTCCACACCACCTACCAGGAGTATGAGATCATGTTCCATGTGTCGACAATGCTTCCCTACACCGCCAACAACAGGCAACAGGTGGGTACCCACTCACACCGGACCCCCTCCGACCCCCCGGAACCCCCTCCGACCCCGGAACCCCCTCCGACCCCCAGGACCCCCTCACCGAAACCCGGCTCCACCCAGTCTCCCTGCCTACCCCTGGACTCCCACTCCCTCCGGTCTCCCACCTCCCCCAGACTCCCACTCCCTCTCCGGTCTCCCACCTCCCACGACTCCCACTCCCTCCACTCTCCCACCTCCCCCTGACTCCCACTCCCTCCGGTCTCCCACCTCCCCCTGACTCCCACTCCCTCCGGTCTCCCACCTCCCCCAGACTCCCACTCCCTCCACTCTCCCACCTCCCCCTGACTCCCACTCCCTCCGGTCTCCCACCTCCCCCAGACTCCCACTCCCTCCGGTCTCCCACCTCCCCCAGACTCCCACTCCCTCCACTCTCCCACCTCCCCCAGACTCCCACTCTCTCTCCACTCTCCCACCTCCCCCTGACTCCCACTCTCTCTCCGGTCTCCCACCTCCCCCAGATTCCCACTCCCTCCACTCTCCCACCTCCCCCAGACTCCCACTCCCTCCACTCTCCCACCTCCCCCAGACTCCCACTCCCTCCACTCTCCCACCTCCCCCAGACTCCCACTCCCTCCACTCTCCCACCTCCCCCTGACTCCCACTCCCTCCGGTCTCCCACCTCCCCCAGACTCCCACTCTCTCCACTCTCCCACCTCCCCCTGACTCCCACTCTCTCTCCGGTCTCCCACCTCCCCCTGACTCCCACTCTCTCTCCGGTCTCCCAGACTCCCACTCCCTCCGGTCTCCCACCTCCCCCTGACTCCCACTCCCTCCACTCTCCCACCTCCCCCAGACTCCCACTCCCTCCGGTCTCCCACCTCCCCCAGACTCCCACTCCCTCCGGTCTCCCACCTCCCCCTGACTCCCACTCCCTCCGGTCTCCCACCTCCCCCTGACTCCCACTCCCTCCACTCTCCCACCTCCCCCAGACTCCCACTCCCTCCGGTCTCCCACCTCCCCCAGACTCCCACTCCCTCCGGTCTCCCACCTCCCCCAGACTCCCACTCCCTCCGGTCTCCCACCTCCCCCTGACTCCCACTCTCTCTCCACTCTCCCACCTCCCCCTGACTCCCACTCTCTCTCCGGTTTCCCACCTCCCCCTGACTCCCACTCTCTCTCCACTCTCCCACCTCCCCCTGACTCCCACTCCCTCCGGTTTCCCACCTCCCCCTGACTCCCACTCTCCCTCCGGTCTCCCACCTCCCCCTGACTCCCACTCTCTCTCCGGTCTCCCACCTCCCCCTGACTCCCACTCTCTCTCCACTCTCCCACCTCCCCCTGACTCCCACTCCCTCCGGTTTCCCACCTCCCCCTGACTCCCACTCCCTCCGGTCTCCCACCTCCCCCTGACTCCCACTCCCTCCACTCTCCCACCTCCCCCAGACTCCCACTCCCTCCGGTTTCCCACCTCCCCCTGACTCCCACTCCCTCCACTCTCCCACCTCCCCCAGACTCCCACTCCCTCCGGTTTCCCACCTCCCCCTGACTCCCACTCCCTCCGGTTTCCCACCTCCCCCAGACTCCCACTCCCTCCGGTTTCCCACCTCCCCCAGACTCCCACTCCCTCCGGTTTCCCACCTCCCCCTGACTCCCACTCTCCCTCCGGTCTCCCACCTCCCCCAGACTCCCACTCTCTCTCCGGTCTCCCACCTCCCCCTGACTCCCACTCTCACTCCGGTCTCCCACCTCCCCCTGACTCCCACTCTCTCTCCACTCTCCCACCTCCCCCTGACTCCCACTCCCTCCGGTTTCCCACCTCCCCCTGACTCCCACTCCCTCCGGTCTCCCACCTCCCCCAGACTCCCACTCTCTCTCCACTCTCCCACCTCCCCCTGACTCCCACTCCCTCCGGTCTCCCACCTCCCCCAGACTCCCACTCTCTCTCCACTCTCCCACCTCCCCCAGACTCCCACTCCCGCCGGTCTCTGCCCCCCGCTCCCCGCCCCCGGACTCCGACTCACTCCAGTCTCCCCGTCTCCTCGTCCCCCCGGACACCCATTCCCTCCGGGCTCTCCCCACTGCCCCCCTGGAGCCCCAGATCACCCCCCCAATGGACCCCGCCCCTCTCCACCCCCCCCCCCCCCCCGATGAGCAGGGTCCGCAGGTTACTGTTCCCAGTGGGGATATTAAACCTCCTCAGTCCTTGTTTAGCTGCAGCACATTTCAGGATAGAAGGTCACAACTCACTCACGTCTGGTTCCATTTGATTCCTGTATATCCTGGGGCTAATCGCAGGGGATTAGACCATCATCCAATCCTCTCCCATCCAGTGTGAGTACCCAACACTCCCAGGGCAGGTACAGGGTTAGATACAGAGTAAAGCTCCCTCTACACTGTCCCATCAAACACTCCCAGGGCAGGTACAGGGTTAGATACAGAGTAAAGCTCCCTCTACACTGTCCAATCAAACACTCCCAGGGCAGGTACAGGGTTAGATACAGAGTAAAGCTCCCTCCACACTGTCCCATCAAACACTCCCAGGGCAGGTACAGGGTTAGATACAGAGTAAAGCTCCCTCTACACTGTCCCGTCAAACACTCCCAGGGCAGGTACAGGGTTAGATACAGAGTAAAGCTCCCTCTACACTGTCCCGTCAAACACTCCCAGGGCAGTTACAGGGTTAGATACAGAGTAAAGCTCCCTCTACACTGTCCCGTCAAACACTCCCAGGGCAGTTACAGGGTTAGATACAGAGTAAAGCTCCCTCTACACTGTCCCATCAAACACTCCCAGGGCAGTTACAGGGTTAGATACAGAGTAAAGCTCCCTGTACACTGTCACATCAAACACTCCCAGGGCAGGTACAGGGTTAGATACAGAGTAAAGCTCCCTCTACACTGTCCCGTCAAACACTCCCAGGGACAGGTACAGGGTTAGACACAGAGTAAAGCTCCCTCTACACTGTCCCATCAAACACTCCCAGGGACAGGTACAGGGTTAGACACAGAGTAAAGCTCCCTCTACACTGTCCCATCAAACACTCCCAGGGACAGGTACAGGGTTAGACACAGAGTAAAGCTCCCTCTACACTGTCCCATCAAACACTCCCAGGGACAGGTACAGGGTTAGATACAGAGTAAAGCTCCCTCTACACTGTCCCGTCAAACACTCCCCGGGCAGGTACAGGGTTAGATACAGAGTAAAGCTCCCTCTACACTGTCCCATCAAACACTCCCAGGGCAGGTACAGCACGGGTTAGATACAGAGTAAAGCTCCCTCTACACTGTCCCATCAAACACTCCCCGGGCAGGTACAGGGTTAGATACAGAGTAAAGCTCCCTCGACACTGTCCCGTCAAACACTCCCAGGGCAGGTACAGGGTTAGATACAGAGTAAAGCTCCCTCCACACTGTCCCATCAAACACTCCCAGGGCAGGTACAGGGTTAGATACAGAGTAAAGCTCCCTCTACACTGTCCCGTCAAACACTCCCAGGGCAGGTACAGGGTTAGATACAGAGTAAAGCTCCCTCTACACTGTCCCGTCAAACACTCCCAGGGCAGTTACAGGGTTAGATACAGAGTAAAGCTCCCTCTACACTGTCCCGTCAAACACTCCCAGGGCAGTTACAGGGTTAGATACAGAGTAAAGCTCCCTCTACACTGTCCCATCAAACACTCCCAGGGCAGTTACAGGGTTAGATACAGAGTAAAGCTCCCTGTACACTGTCACATCAAACACTCCCAGGGCAGGTACAGGGTTAGATACAGAGTAAAGCTCCCTCTACACTGTCCCGTCAAACACTCCCAGGGACAGGTACAGGGTTAGACACAGAGTAAAGCTCCCTCTACACTGTCCCATCAAACACTCCCAGGGACAGGTACAGGGTTAGACACAGAGTAAAGCTCCCTCTACACTGTCCCATCAAACACTCCCAGGGACAGGTACAGGGTTAGACACAGAGTAAAGCTCCCTCTACACTGTCCCATCAAACACTCCCAGGGACAGGTACAGGGTTAGATACAGAGTAAAGCTCCCTCTACACTGTCCCGTCAAACACTCCCCGGGCAGGTACAGGGTTAGATACAGAGTAAAGCTCCCTCGACACTGTCCCGTCAAACACTCCCAGGGCAGGTACAGGGTTAGATACAGAGTAAAGCTCCCTCCACACTGTCCCATCAAACACTCCCAGGGCAGGTACAGGGTTAGATACAGAGTAAAGCTCCCTCTACACTGTCCCGTCAAACACTCCCAGGGCACGTACAGGGTTAGATACAGAGTAAAGCTCCCTCTACACTGTCCCGTCAAACACTCCCCGGGCAGGTACAGGGTTAGATACAGAGTAAAGCTCCCTCGACACTGTCCCGTCAAACACTCCCAGGGCAGGTACAGGGTTAGATACAGAGTAAAGCTCCCTCTACACTGCCCCATCAAACACTCCCAGGGCAGGTACAGGGTTAGATACAGAGTAAAGCTCCCTCTACACTGTCCCATCAAACACTCCCAGGGCAGGTACAGCACGGGTTAGATACAGAGTAAAGCTTCCAATCCCACAGCACCAGCAGATCTCAGTGATATGAGTCTCGTAATCAGGGAAGGAAAATTCTAACACACTAGGATTTTATATAGGAATATAGGAACAGGAGTCGGCCATTCAGCCCCTCGTGCCTGCTCCGCCATTTGATAAGATCATGGCTGATCTGTGATCTAACTCCATATACCTGCCTTTGGCCCATATCCCTTAATACCTTTGGTTGCCAAAAAGCTATCTATCTCAGATTTAAATTGAGCAATTGAGCTAGTATCAATTGCCGTTTGCGGAAGAGAGTTCCAAACTTCTACCACCCTTTGTGTGTAGAAATGTTTTCTAATCTCGCTCCTGAAAGGTCTGGCTCTAATTTTTAGACTGTGCCCCCTACTCCTAAAATCCCCAACCAGCGGAAATAGTTTCTCTCTATCCACCCTATCCGTTCCCCTTATTATCTTATAAACTTCGATCAGATCACCCCTTAACCTTCGAAACTCTAGAGAATACAACCCCAATTTGTGTAATCTCTCCTCGTAACTTAACCCTTGAAGTCCGGGTATCATTCTAGTAAACCTACGCTGCACTCCCTCCAAGGCCAATATGTCCTTCTGAAGGTGCGGTGCCCAGAACTGCTCACAGTACTCCAGGTGCGGTCTAACCAGGGTTTTGTATAGCTGCAGCATAACTTCTGCCCCCTTGTACTCTGGTCCTCCAGATATAAAGGCCAGCATTCCATTTGTCTTCTTGATTATTTTCTGCACCTGTTCATGACACTTCAATGATCTATGTACCTGAACCCCGAAGTCCCTTTGGACATCCACTGTTTTTAACTTTTTACCATTTAGAAAGTACCCTGTTCTATCCTTTTTTGATCCAAAGTGGATGACCTCACATTTGTCTACATTGAATTCCATTTGCCACAGTTTTGCCCATTCACCTAATCTATCAATATCGCTTTGTAATTTTATGTTTTCATCTACACTGCTTACAATGCCACCAATCTTTGTGTCATTGGCAAACTTAGATATGAGACTTTCTATGCCTTCATCTAAGTTGGTAATAAATATTGTGAATAATTGAGGCCCCAAGACAGATCCCTGCAGGACTCCACTAGTCACATCCTGCCAATGTGAATACTTACCCATTATCCCTACTCTCTGTCGCCTTTCGCTCAGCCAACTTCCTAACCAAGTCCGTACTTTTCCCTCGATTCCTTGGGCTTCTATCTTAGCTAACAGTCTCTTATATTTTAAGATATATTAAGGAAGCTTCTTGAGGCAGGGCGGGTGTCTGAGCTGTCGGGAGGGTTCAGTGTCCTGGGTGTGTGTGATCTTTCTCTTCCTAATCCTCGTTCCTTCTCTTGTATTTCTAGCTGCTACGAAAGCGTCATATTGGCAACGATATAGTTACGATCGTCTTCCAGGAGCCCGGTGCGGATCCATTCACCCCAAAAACCATCCGATCCCACTTTCAGCATGTCTTCCTCGTGGTACAAGTCCACGATCCCTGCACCCAGCAGGTCTCCTACAGGTACGTAGAGTACAGGTCTCCTACAGGTGCCTAGAGTACAGGTCTCCTACAGGTACCTAGAGTACAGGTCTCCTACAGGTACCTAGAGTACAGGTCTCCTACAGGCACCTAGAGTACAGGTCTCCTACAGGCACCTAGAGTACAGGTCTCCTACAGGCACCTAGAGTACAGGTCTCCTACAGGTACGTAGAGTACAGGTCTCCTACAGGTACCTAGAGTACAGGTCTCCTACAGGTGCCTAGAGTACAGGTCTCCTACAGGTACCTAGAGTACAGGTCTCCTACAGGTCCGTAGAGTACAGGTCTCCTACAGGTACGTAGAGTACAGGTCTCCTACAGGTACCTAGAGTACAGGTCTCCTACAGGTACCGAGAGTACAGGTCTCCTACAGGTACCTAGAGTACAGGTCTCCTACAGGTACCTAGAGTACAGGTCTCCTACAGGTGCCTAGAGTACAGGTCTCCTACAGGTACCTAGAGTACAGGTCTCCTACAGGTACCTAGAGTACAGGTCTCCTACAGGTACCTAGAGTACCGGTCTCCTACAGGTACGTAGAGTACAGGTCTCCTACAGGTGCCTAGAGTACAGGTCTCCTACAGGTACCTAGAGTACAGGTCTCCTACAGGTACCTAGAGTACCGGTCTCCTACAGGTACGTAGGTACAGGTCTCCTACAGGTGCCTAGAGTACAGGTCTCCTACAGGTACGTAGGTACAGGTCTCCTACAGGTGCCTAGAGTACAGGTCTCCTACAGGTCCGTAGCGTACAGGTCTCCTACAGGTGCCTAGAGTACAGGTCTCCTACAGGTCCGTAGAGTACAGGTCTCCTACAGGTGCCTGGAGTACAGGTCTCCTACAGGTGCCTGGAGTACAGGTCTCCTACAGGTACCTAGAGTACAGGTCTCCTACAGGTGCCTAGAGTACAGGTCTCCTACAGGTACCTAGAGTACAGGTCTCCTACAGGTGCCTAGAGTACAGGTCTCCTACAGGTACCTAGAGTACAGGTCTCCTACAGGTCCGTAGAGTACAGGTCTCCTACAGGTACCTAGAGTACAGGTCTCCTACAGGTACCTAGAGTACAGGTCTCCTACAGGTACGTAGAGTACAGGTGTCCTACAGGTACGTAGAGTACAGGTCTCCTACAGGTACCTAGAGTACAGGTCTCCTACAGGTGCCTAGAGTACAGGTCTCCTACAGGTACCTAGAGTACAGGTCTCCTACAGGTACCTAGAGTACAGGTCTCCTACAGGTACCTAGAGTACCGGTCTCCTACAGGTACCTAGAGTACCGGTCTCCTACAGGTACGTAGAGTACAGGTCTCCTACAGGTACCTAGAGTACAGGTCTCCTACAGGTACCTAGAGTACAGGTCTCCTACAGGTGCCTAGAGTACAGGTCTCCTACAGGTACCTAGAGTACAGGTCTCCTACAGGTACGTAGGTACAGGTCTCCTACAGGTGCCTAGAGTACAGGTCTCCTACAGGTACCTAGAGTACAGGTCTCCTACAGGTACGTAGGTACAGGTCTCCTACAGGTGCCTAGAGTACAGGTCTCCTACAGGTCCGTAGAGTACAGGTCTCCTACAGGTGCCTAGAGTACAGGTCTCCTACAGGTCCGTAGAGTACAGGTCTCCTACAGGTACCTAGAGTACAGGTCTCCTACAGGTGCCTAGAGTACAGGTCTCCTACAGGTACCTAGAGTACAGGTCTCCTACAGGTCCGTAGAGTACAGGTCTCCTACAGGTACCTAGAGTACAGGTCTCCTACAGGTGCCTAGAGTACAGGTCTCCTACAGGTACCTAGAGTACAGGTCTCCTACAGGCGCCTAGAGTACAGGTCTCCTACAGGTACCTAGAGTACAGGTCTCCTACAGGTGCCTAGAGTACAGGTCTCCTACAGGTACCTAGAGTACAGGTCTCCTACAGGTACCTAGAGTACAGGTCTCCTACAGGTACCTAGAGTACAGGTCTCCTACAGGTACCTAGAGTACAGGTCTCCTACAGGTACCTAGAGTACAGGTCTCCTACAGGTACCTAGAGTACAGGTCTCCTACAGGTACCTAGAGTACAGGCCTCCTACAGGTACCTAGAGTACAGGTCTCCTACAGGTGCCAAGAGTACAGGTCTCCTACAGGTACGTAGAGTACAGGTCTCCTACAGGTACGTAGAGTACAGGTCTCCTACAGGTACCTAGAGTACAGGTCTCCTACAGGTACCTAGAGTACAGGTCTCCTACAGGTACGTAGAGTACAGGTCTCCTACAGGTACGTAGAGTACAGGCCTCCTACAGGTGCCTAGAGTACAGGCCTCCTACAGGTGCCTAGAGTACAGGTCTCCTACAGGTACGTAGAGTACAGGTCTCCTACAGGTACGTAGAGTACAGGTCTCCTACAGGTACGTAGAGTACAGGCCTCCTACAGGTGCCTAGAGTACAGGCCTCCTACAGGTGCCTAGAGTACAGGTCTCCGACAGGTGCCAAGAGTACAGGTCTCCTACAGGTACGTAGAGTACAGGTCTCCTACAGGTGCCAAGAGTACAGGTCTCCTACAGGTACGTAGAGTACAGGTCTCCTACAGGTACCTAGAGTACAGGTCTCCTACAGGTACCTAGAGTACAGGTCTCCTACAGGTCCGTAGGTACAGGTCTCCTACAGGTGCCAAGAGTACAGGTCTCCTACAGGTACGTAGAGTACAGGTCTCCTACAGGTACGTAGAGTACAGGTCTCCTACAGGTACCTAGAGTACAGGTCTCCTACAGGTACCTAGAGTACAGGTCTCCTACAGGTCCGTAGGTACAGGTCTCCTCCAGGTGCCAAGAGTACAGGTCTCCTACAGGTATGTAGAGTACAGGTCTCCTACAGGTACGTAGAGTACAGGTCTCCTACAGGTACGTAGAGTACAGGTCTCCTACAGGTACCTAGAGTACAGGTCTCCTACAGGTCCGTAGGTACAGGTCTCCTACAGGTGCCAAGAGTACAGGTCTCCTACAGGTACGTAGAGTACAGGTCTCCCACAGGTACCTAGAGTACAGGTCTCCTACAGGCGCCTAGAGTACAGGTCTCCTACAGGTCCGTAGAGTACAGGTCTCCTACAGGTGCCTAGAGTACAGGTCTCCTACAGGTACCTAGAGTACAGGTCTCCTACAGGTACCTAGAGTACAGGTCTCCTACAGGCGCCTAGAGTACAGGTCTCCTACAGGCGCCTAGAGTACAGGTCTCCTACAGGTACCTAGAGTACAGGTCTCCTACAGGTACGTAGAGTACAGGTCTCCTACAGGTACCTAGAGTACAGGTCTCCTACAGGTCCGTAGGTACAGGTCTCCTACAGGTGCCAAGAGTACAGGTCTCCTACAGGTACGTAGAGTACAGGTCTCCCACAGGTACCTAGAGTACAGGTCTCCCACAGGCGCCTAGAGTACAGGTCTCCTACAGGCGCCTAGAGTACAGGTCTCCTACAGGTGCCTAGAGTACAGGTCTCCTACAGGTGCCTAGAGTACAGGTCTCCTACAGGTACCTAGAGTACAGGTCTCCTACAGGCACCTAGAGTACAGGTCTCCTACAGGCGCCTAGAGTACAGGTCTCCTACAGGCGCCTAGAGTACAGGTCTCCTACAGGTCCGTAGGTACAGGTCTCCTACAGGTACCTAGAGTACAGGTCTCCTACAGGTACCTAGAGTACAGGTCTCCTACAGGTCCGTAGGTACAGGTCTCCTACAGGTACCTAGAGTACAGGTCTCCTACAGGTACCTAGAGTACAGGTCTCCTACAGGTACGTAGGTACAGGTCTCCTACAGGTACCTAGAGTACAGGTCTCCTACAGGTACCTAGAGTACAGGTCTCCTACAGGTACGTAGGTACAGGTCTCCTACAGGCGCCTAGAGTACAGGTCTCCTACAGGTCCGTAGAGTACAGGTCTCCTACAGGTACGTAGAGTACAGGTCTCCTACAGGCGCCTAGAGTACAGGTCTCCTACAGGTCCGTAGAGTACAGGTCTCCTACAGGTCCGTAGAGTACAGGTCTCCTACAGGCGCCGAGAGTACAGGTCTCCTACAGGCGCCGAGAGTACAGGTCTCCTACAGGTACCTGCTCTTCTTTCAATACTACCATGGGATTTCTACATCCACCTGAACAGGCAGACGGGGCCTCGGTTTAACGTCTCATCGGAAAGACGGCACCTCTGACAGTGCAGCACTCCCTCAGTACTGACACTGGGATTATCAGCCTGGGAAATGGGCTGAAGTCCTGGGGCGGGGGCTCGATCCCACAGAGCGTAGAGTGCTACCAGTTGAGCCAAACTGACACTGGAGGAGGCCGAAAGGCTCTGCCCTGGAGTGAAGTCCGGGGCGGCTTACCATGCCTGGGACGGTGCTGCAAGAGCCCGTGCGGGGGTCTCAGGCTGGAGGAGGTGGAGGAGGCCGGAGGGATTTGTAAACGTGTGAGGGAATTCCTTCTGCATTACCAAGAAACAGACAACAAAAAATGTCATTAGGAACAATAAATGGAACCTTTGCTGATTGAAGACTTCCCGAACTTACTTCCGCCTTCATCCCTGACCCGTGCCTTGCTTTTAATCTGGTGTAGCAGTCTCGCCTCGAGTCCCAGAGACGTGAGCCCATAATCCAGGCCGACACTCCCAGTGCCAGTACTGAGGGAGTGCTGCACTGTCGGAGGTGCCGTCTTTCGGATGAGACGTTAAACCGAGGGCCCCGTCTGCAGGGCGAGTTCTCCCCGGCGTCCTGGGGCCAATATTCATCCCGCAGCCAACGTCCAAAACAGAATATCTGGTCATTTATCGCTTTGCTGTTTGTGGGATCTTGCTGTGCGCAAATTGGCTGCCGTGTTTCCTGTAAAGGGCTTTGGGACGTCCTGAGGTGGTGAAAGGCCCTCTATAAATGCAAGTTCCTTTTCTTTCCAGCGTTGCAGTCACCCGGTCGAAAGACGTTCCTGAGTTCGGGCCCTCTTTCCAGAAGGGCGTCACCTTTCCCAAATTGGCCAACTTCCGGGAGTTCCTGCTGGCCAAGCTGATCAATGCGGAGAACGCGGCGGAGAAGTCGGAAAAGTTCCACACCATGGCCACCCGCACGCGCCAGGAGTACCTCAGGGACCTGGCGGACAACTTCGTCACCACCGCCCCCCTGGACTCCTCCTCCTCCAAGCTGGCGGCCATCATCTCTCTGCCCACCAAGAAGAAGGAGAAACTGAAGGGCAGCCGCGCCCCCGAGCTCCACAGCCCTGGGGCCCTGGTCTGGAACGTCACCGCCCGACGGGCCTTCTCCCCCCAGGAAGCCGAGTGCGTTCTGGGCATCTCCAATGAGTTTGTGGTCCTTCTTGACCAGAAGTTACGTGTGGTGGTGTTGAATTGCTCCTGCAGGGACGTGATTGGTTGGACCTTGTCTCCGGGGAGCGTTATAATTTATTACGAGCGAGGAGAATTCTTGGCGGTTAAGACTTTGGAGAGTCAGCCCGACGACATCACCGAGATCGTCCACCGGCTGGAGGTGAGTGTGGGGGAGAGACCGCGAGATGTCCATCACCACCAGAGTGCAGCCAGAAACATGAAGGAGTCTCGTCCCCTGTGTCGTGGAGCTGGAAACCCTGTGTGTTATTAACTAATCAAACCAACCAAACCAAACCTAACCCAACCAACCAATCAAACCAATCGAATCAACCAAATCAATCCATTCAATGCAATCAAATCAACCAATCAAATCAAATCGATCCAATCAATCCAATCAAACCAAACCAATCAAACCAGTCCAATCAATCCAATCAAACCAGTCCAATCAAATCAGTCCAATCAAATCAGTCCAATCAAACCAGTCCAATCAAACCAGTCCAATCAAACCAGTCCAATCAAACCAATCAAATCAATCCAATCAAATCAGTCCAATCAAACCAGTCCAATCAAACCAGTCCAATCAAACCAGTCCAATCAAATCAGTCCAATCAAATCAGTCCAATCAAACCAGTCCAATCAAACCAAACCAATCAAATCAATCCAATCAAATCAGTCCAATCAAATCAATCCAATCAAATCAGTCCAATCAAACCAAACCAATCAAACCAATCCAATCAAACCAATCAAACCAAACCAATCAAATCAATCCAATCAAATCAGTCCAATCAAACCAAACCAATCAAATCAGTCCAATCAAATCAGTCCAATCAAATCAATCCAATCAAATCAGTCCAATCAAACCAAACCAATCAAACCAATCCAATCAAACCAATCAAACCAAACCAATCAAATCAATCCAATCAAATCAGTCCAATCAAATCAGTCCAATCAAACCAAACCAATCAAATCAATCCAATCAAATCAGTCCAATCAAATCAATCCAATCAAATCAGTCCAATCAAACCAAACCAATCAAACCAATCCAATCAAACCAATCAAACCAAACCAATCAAATCAATCCAATCAAATCAGTCCAATCAAATCAGTCCAATCAAATCAGTCCAATCAAATCAGTCCAATCAAATCAATCCAATCAAATCAGTCCAATCAAACCAAACCAATCAAACCAATCCAATCAAACCAATCCAATCAAACCAATCAAACCAAACCAATCAAATCAATCCAATCAAATCAGTCCAATCAAATCAGTCCAATCAAACCAAACCAATCAAACCAATCCAATCAAACCAATCAAACCAAACCAATCAAATCAATCCAATCAAATCAGTCCAATCAAACCAAACCAATCAAATCAGTCCAATCAAACCAGTCCAATCAAACCAATCGAATCAACCAAATCAATCCATTCAATGCAATCAAATCAACCAATCAAATCAAATCGATCCAATCAAACCAAACCAATCAAACCAATCAAACCAATCCAATCAAACCAATCAAACCAATCCAATCAAACCAATCAAATCAGTCCAATCAAACCAAACCAATCAAATCAGTCCAATCAAATCAGTCCAATCAAACCAAACCAATCAAATCAATCCAATCAAATCAGTCCAATCAAACCAAACCAATCAAATCAGTCCAATCAAATCAGTCCAATCAAACCAAACCAATCAAATCAATCCAATCAAATCAGTCCAATCAAACCAAACCAATCAAATCAGTCCAATCAAATCAGTCCAATCAAACCAAACCAATCAAATCAGTCCAATCAAATCAGTCCAATCAAACCAGTCCAATCAAACCAATCGAATCAACCAAATCAATCCATTCAATGCAATCAAATCAACCAATCAAATCAAATCGATCCAATCAAACCAATCAAATCAGTCCAATCAAATCAGTCCAATCAAACCAAACCAATCAAATCAGTCCAATCAAATCAATCCAATCAAATCAGTCCAATCAAATCAATCCAATCAAATCAGTCCAATCAAACCAAACCAATCAAACCAATCCAATCAAACCAATCAAACCAAACCAATCAAATCAATCCAATCAAATCAGTCCAATCAAACCAAACCAATCAAATCAGTCCAATCAAACCAGTCCAATCAAACCAATCGAATCAACCAAATCAATCCATTCAATGCAATCAAATCAACCAATCAAATCAAATCGATCCAATCAAACCAAACCAATCAAACCAATCAAACCAATCCAATCAAACCATTCAAACCAATCCAATCAAACCAATCAAATCAGTCCAATCAAACCAAACCAATCAAATCAGTCCAATCAAATCAGTCCAATCAAACCAAACCAATCAAATCAATCCAATCAAATCAGTCCAATCAAACCAAACCAATCAAATCAGTCCAATCAAATCAGTCCAATCAAACCAAACCAATCAAATCAATCCAATCAAATCAGTCCAATCAAACCAAACCAATCAAATCAGTCCAATCAAATCAGTCCAATCAAACCAAACCAATCAAATCAGTCCAATCAAATCAGTCCAATCAAACCAGTCCAATCAAACCAATCGAATCAACCAAATCAATCCATTCAATGCAATCAAATCAACCAATCAAATCAAATCGATCCAATCAAACCAATCAAATCAGTCCAATCAAATCAGTCCAATCAAACCAAACCAATCAAATCAGTCCAATCAAATCAATCCAATCAAATCAGTCCAATCAAATCAATCCAATCAAATCAGTCCAATCAAACCAAACCAATCAAACCAATCCAATCAAACCAATCAAACCAAACCAATCAAATCAATCCAATCAAATCAGTCCAATCAAACCAAACCAATCAAATCAGTCCAATCAAACCAGTCCAATCAAACCAATCGAATCAACCAAATCAATCCATTCAATGCAATCAAATCAACCAATCAAATCAAATCGATCCAATCAAACCAAACCAATCAAACCAATCAAACCAATCCAATCAAACCAATCAAACCAATCCAATCAAACCAATCAAATCAGTCCAATCAAACCAAACCAATCAAATCAGTCCAATCAAATCAGTCCAATCAAACCAAACCAATCAAATCAATCCAATCAAATCAGTCCAATCAAACCAAACCAATCAAATCAGTCCAATCAAATCAGTCCAATCAAACCAAACCAATCAAATCAATCCAATCAAATCAGTCCAATCAAACCAAACCAATCAAATCAGTCCAATCAAATCAGTCCAATCAAACCAAACCAATCAAATCAGTCCAATCAAATCAGTCCAATCAAACCAGTCCAATCAAACCAATCGAATCAACCAAATCAATCCATTCAATGCAATCAAATCAACCAATCAAATCAAATCGATCCAATCAAACCAATCAAATCAGTCCAATCAAATCAGTCCAATCAAACCAAACCAATCAAATCAGTCCAATCAAATCAGTCCAATCAAACCAAACCAATCAAATCAGTCCAATCAAACCAATCCAATCAAACCAAACCAATCAAATCAGTCCAATCAAACCAAACCAATCAAACCAAACCAATCAAACCAGTCCAATCAAACCAGTCCAATCAAATCAGTCCAATCAAACCAGTCCAATCAAATCAGTCCAATCAAATCAGTCCAATCAAATCAGTCCAATCAAACCAAACCAATCAAATCAGTCCAATCAAATCAGTCCAATCAAACCAAACCAATCAAATCAGTCCAATCAAATCAGTCCAATCAAACCAAACCAATCAAATCAGTCCAATCAAACCAATCCAATCAAACCAAACCAATCAAATCAGTCCAATCAAACCAAACCAATCAAACCAAACCAATCAAACCAGTCCAATCAAACCAGTCCAATCAAACCAGTCCAATCAAATCAGTCCAATCAAACCAGTCCAATCAAATCAGTCCAATCAAACCAGTCCAATCAAACCAGTCCAATCAAACCAGTCCAATCAAACCAGTCCAATCAAATCAGTCCAATCAAACCAGTCCAATCAAATCAGTCCAATCAAACCAGTCCAATCAAATCAGTCCAATCAAACCAGTCCAATCAAACCAGTCCAATCAAACCAGTCCAATCAAACCAGTCCAATCAAATCAGTCCAATCAAATCAGTCCAATCAATCAACCCCACCTCCTCCTCACTGCCCTGTCCATACCCCGGATGGTTTTTTTAATCAGTATTGACCGATGTCATGTGACGGATGCCTGGAATATGTCAACCAAACTTCTCTTGTGCAAAGATGACCTTTCCGGTCATGACCTTCTCCCCCCCCCCCCCCCCCCCACACAACCTCCCCACCCCGGAAATTCCAACCGCAACCGGGAACAGGCTGGATGTGGACGAGTTACCAGACCTGGTAGCCGATCGCCAGGCCTGGTAGCCGATCGCCAGGCCTGGTGAACAGATCAATCATAACCAAATGGGCCTCAGATGATCGTCCCTCAAAACTAAGTCAAAACTGCTAGAGCCAAGTTGGGTTGGGGTTTCCCGCGGCAGGTGGCAAAGGGCACGAGTCGACTTCCTGGAAAGTGCTGCCAAAATACACAAAAGCCGACACCTCGGGCAAAGAAGAAAACCAGACAAAGTTGTGTTTGAACAATCTGTAGCGTCCAGCACTCCAACCGGGCAGTATGTGTCGTGTACGTATAGCCCCATGTTTTGTTCACCAGCCATGTGTTTGAAAGTATTCTGTTAGATTCCATCAATAGCCTGGTCGGGGATGTCCTCTGCCTGGTGTGATACAGAGCCACACACACCGGGGAATCGGCCCGGTCCGTGCCGAGCTGGCTGGTCTCAGCTGGGCCTGCGATTAGGGGCTACGATTGGCCTCGCCGCCCCCTGGTGCGAAGGTGGGCTTGAAAGATCAGGCGGGGTTCCCGCTCCCGTGCTGCCCCCTCGTTGCAAGGAGCTCGCTTGTGGACGCTGGGCGAGGAGAGGATTGGGCTCGGCTCGTAATGGAGGGATGAGCTGTCAACGCGAGAGTCGGCACCTTCGGGGGAGGAGCAGGGGGTGGGGAGATAACGTGAGGTTGGGGACAACCTCAAATCTGAACTGGAACCAATGCCATAAGCCGCCGGCCTGCCGACCCAATGCTCCATCTGTGTTGAGAGAGACGTCTTCCATCACTTCCTGTATTATACAGGAAGTTTGGCAATACTTTTAACATATAAAAAGAATTATTGTAATAACCTTTATGCAAACGTAGATGAACGGTAGTGGAATTTGGAAATCTAAGCAAGACCAATACATTGAGGAACCAACTAGAGAACAGGCGATCCTAGACTGGGTATTGTGCAATGAGAAAGGATTAATTAACAATCTTGTTGTGCGGGGTCCCTTAGGAAAGAGCGATCATAACATGATAGAATTCCTCATTAAGATGGAGAGTGAAGTAGTTGAATCCGAAACTAGGGTCCTGAACCTAAATAAAGGAAATTACGAAAGTATGAGGTGTGAGTTGGCTATGATAGATTGGGGAACTTTACTAAAAGGGATGACGGTGGATAGGCAATGGCTAATGTTTAAAGAACGTGTGCAGGAATTACAACAATTATTCATTCTTGTCTGGTGCAAAAATAAAACAGGAAAGGTGACACAACCGTGGCTTACAAAAGAAATTAAGGATAGTATTAGATCCAAAGAGGAGACATAAAAAATTGCCAGAAAAAGCAACAAGCCTGAGGATTGGGAGCAGTTAAGAATTCAGGAAAAGGACAAAGAGATTGATTAAGAGGGGAAAAATAGAGTATGAGAGTAAACTAGCAGGGAACATAAAAACTGACTGTAAAAGCTTCTATAAATATGTCAAGAGAAAAAGATTAGTGAAGACAAATGTAGGTCCCTTACAGTCAGAAATGGGGGAAATTATAATGGGGAACAAAGAAATGGCAGAACAATTAAACACATACTTTGGTTCTGTCTTCACAAAGGACACAAATAACCTCCCAGAAATATTAGGGAACCAAGGGTCTAGTGAGAGGGAGGAACTGAAGGAAACCAGTATTAGTAAAAAAAAATAGTGCGAGGGAAATTAATGGGGCTAAAGGCTGACAAATCCCCAGGGCCTGATAATCTACATCCCAGAATACTAAAGGAAGTGGCCCTGGAAATAGTGGATGCATTGGTGATCATCTTCCAAAATTCTATAGACTCTGGAACAGTTCCTAAAGATTGGAGGGTGGCAAATGTAACCCCACTATTTAAAAAAGGAGGGAGAGAAAAAACAAGGAATTACAGACCAGTTAGCCTAACATCAGTAGTGGGGAAAATGCTAGAGTCTATTATAAAAGATGTGATAACAGAACACTTGGAAGGCATTAACGGGATTGGACAAAGTCAGCATGGGTTTATGAAAGGGAAATCATGCTTAACAAATCTACTGGAGTTTTTTGAGGATGTAACTAGTAGAATAGATAGGGGAGAACCAGTGGATGTGGTGTACTTGGATTTTCAGAAGGCTTTTGATAAGGTCCCACACAAGAGGTTAGTGTGCAAAATTAAAGCACATGGGATTGGGGGGAATATACTGGCATGGATTGAGAATTGGTTGACAGACAGGAAACAGGGAGTAGGAATAAACGGATCTTTTTCCGGGTGGCAGGCAGTGATTAGTGGGGTACCGCAGGGATCAGTGCTTGGGCCCCAGCTATTCACAATATATATCAATGATATGGATGAGGGAACTAAATGTAACATTTCCAAGTTTGCAGATGACACAAAGCTGGGGTGGAATGTGAGCTGTGAGGAGGATGCAAAGAGGCTCCAATATGATTTAGACAAGTTGGGTGAGTGGGCAAGAACATGGCAGATGCAGTATAACGTGGATAAATGTGAGGTTATCCACTTTGGTTGTAAAAACAGAAAGGCAGATTATTATCTGAATGGTGATAGATCGGGAAAAGGGAAGGTGCAAAGAGACCTGGGTGTCCTTGTACACCAGTCGCTGAAAGCGAGCATTCAGGTGCAGCAAGCAGTTAGGAAGGCGAATGGTATGTTGGCCTTCATTGCAAGAGGATTTGAGTACAGGAGCAGGGATGTCTTACTGCAGTTATACAGGGCCTTGGTGAGACCACATCTGGAGTATTGTGTGCAGTTTTGGTCTCCTTATCTGAGGAAGGATGTCCTTGCCATGGAGGGAGTGCAACGAAGATTTACCAGACTGATTCCTGGGATGGCAGGACTGACGTATGAGGAGAGATTGGGTCGACTAGGCCTATATTCACTAGAGTTTAGAAGAATGAGAGGTGATCTCATCGAAACATGTAAAATTCTAACAGGACTAGACAGACTAGATGCAGGGAGGATGTTCCCGATGGCTGGGGAGTCCAGAACCAGGGGTCACAGTCTCAGGATACGGGGTATGCCATTTCGAACCGAGATGAGGAGAAATTTCTTCACTCAGAGGGTGGTAAACCTGTGGAATTCTCTACCACAGAAGGCAGTGGAGGCCAAGTCATTAGATGTATTCAAGAAGCAGATCGATATATTTCTTAATGCTGAAGGGAGTCAAGGGATATGGGGAAAAAGCGGGAACAGGGTACTGAGTTAGACGATCAGCCATGATCATTTTGAATGGCGGAGCAGGGCTCGAAGGGCCGAATGGCCTACTCTTGCTCCTATTTTCTATGTTTCTATGTAAGCAAAGAATTATATAAAGTATTGACAATCTGGGACAAACACTTCCTCGATGGAAAGAGGAAGTTAAGTCACAAGGGAAACAGGAAGTCATGTTACAAGTCACTGACTGTCCTCACTCCCAGGCTCAGTCACTGAGTGTCCCCACCCCCCCTCCCAGGGTCAGTCACTGAGTGTCCCCACCCCCCCCTCCCAGGGTCAGTCACTGAGTGTCCCCACCCCCCCTCCCAGGGTCAGTCACTGAGTGTCCCCACCCCCCCCCGTCCCAGGGTCAGTCTCTGAATGTCCCCACCCCCCACCCCCCATCCCAGGGTCAGTCTCTGAATGTCCCCAACCCCCTGTCCCAGGGTCAGTCTCTGAGTGTCCCCACCCCCCCCGTCCCAGGGTCAGTCTCTGAATGTCCCCACCCCCCCCCGTCCCAGGGTCAGTCACTGAGTGTCCCCACCACCCCCCGTCCCAGGGTCAGTCTCTGAGTGTCCCCACCCCCCCCCGTCCCAGGGTCAGTCTCTGAGTGTCCCCACCCCCCCTCCCAGGCTCAGTCGCTGAGTGTCCCCACCCCCCCCGTCCCAGGGTCAGTCACTGAGTGTCCCCACCCCCCCTCCCAGGGTCAGTCTCTGAGTGTCCCCACCCCCCCTCCCAGGGTCAGTCTCTGAGTGTCCCCACCCCCCCCGTCCCAGGGTCAGTCACTGAGTGTCCCCACCCCCCCCACCCCCGTCCCAGGGTCAGTCTCTGAATGTCCCCACCCCCCCTCCCAGGGTCAGTCTCTGAATGTCCCCACCCCCCCCTGTCCCAGGGTCAGTCTCTGAATGTCCCCACCCCCCCCGTCCCAGGGTCAGTCTCTGAATGTCCCCACCCCCCCCTCCCAGGGTCAGTCACTGAGTGTCCCCACCCCCCCCCCCGTCCCAGGGTCAGTCTCTGAATGTCCCCACACCCCCCTCCCAGGGTCAGTCTCTGAGTGTCCCCACCCCCCCTGTCCCAGGGTCAGTCTCTGAATGTCCCCACCCCCCCCCCCCATCCCAGGGTCAGTCTCTGAATGTCCCCACCCCCCCTGTCCCAGGGTCAGTCTCTGAGTGTCCCCACCCCCCCCGTCCCAGGGTCAGTCACTGAGTGTCCCCACCCCCCCCCCGTCCCAGGGTCAGTCACTGAGTGTCCCCACCTCCCCCCGTCCCAGGGTCAGTCTCTGAGTGTCCCCACCCCCCCCCGTCCCAGGGTCAGTCTCTGAATGTCCCCACCCCCCCCCGTCCCAGGGTCAGTCACTGAGTGTCCCCACCCCCCCCGTCCCAGGGTCAGTCTCTGAATGTCCCCACCCCCCCCCCCGTCCCAGGGTCAGTCTCTGAGTGTCCCCCCCCCCCACCGTCCCAGGGTCAGTCACTGAGTGTCCCCACCCCCCCCCGTCCCAGGGTCAGTCTCTGAATGTCCCCACCCCCCCCGTCCCAGGGTCAGTCTCTGAGTGTCCCCCCACCCCCCCGTCCCAGGGTCAGTCACTGAGTGTCCCCACCCCCCCCCCCCCCCCGTCCCAGGGTCAGTCTCTGAATGTCCCCACCCCCCTCCGCCCCAGGGTCAGTCACTGAGTGTCCCCACCCCACCCCCCCCGTCCCAGGGTCAGTCGCTGAGTGTCCCCAACCCCCCCGTCCCAGGGTCAGTCTCTGAATGTCCCCACCCCCCCCCTCCCAGGGTCAGTCACTGAGTGTCCCCACCCCCCACCCAGGGTCAGTCACTGAGTGTCCCCACCCCCCCCCCCCCCCGTCCCAGGGTCAGTCTCTGAATGTCCCCACCCCCCTCCGCCCCAGGGTCAGTCACTGAGTGTCCCCACCCCACCCCCCCCGTCCCAGGGTCAGTCGCTGAGTGTCCCCAACCCCCCCGTCCCAGGGTCAGTCTCTGAATGTCCCCACCCCCCCCTCCCAGGGTCAGTCACTGAGTGTCCCCACCCCCCACCCAGGGTCAGTCTCTGAATGTCCCCACCCCCCCTCCCAGGGTCAGTCACTGAGTGTCCCCATCCCCCACCCAGGGTCAGTCTCTGAATGTCCCCACCCCCCCCCCCCCCCAGGCTCAGTCACTGAGTGTCCCCACCCCCCCAGGGTCAGTCTCTGAATATCCCCACCCCCCCAGGGTCAGTCACTGAGCGTCCCCACCCCCCAGGGTCAGTCACTGAATGTCCCCAGCCCCCCAGGCTCAGTCATTGAGTGTCCCCACCCCCCCAGGGTCAGTCACTGAGTGTCCCCACCCCCCCGAGGGTCAGTCACTCTCCCCCCCAGAGATTTCTCAGTGAGACCACCTCCGGCCAGTTCTAGTCTGTTGACCTCTGTTGACAGCTCGGTGACCTGGAGGGGCCTCTCCGACCCCTGCCCATCGGCCCTGAATCCGCCCTCTTCCCCCTCCCCTCCTTGTGTGTCGACACCTGTCCCCACTCCTGCTCCCCCCAAACCTCCACCAGAGATGGGCTCTTCCTCTGGAACCACCTCCTCTTCAGATCAGGTGGCAGATTCCACTTAAATTCTCCGGTGATGAGGTAAAGGGCAGGAGAAACGGAGACATGTCCCTGCCTTTTCCCTTCCTCAGACACAGGCGCATTCCCAGCATTTCCGTGTGTTAATCGTTTTCATTTTGGCCCACCAGCCGACGTCCCGTGGCATTGCTCACAGTTGTGACGTTTGGCTGCTCATCCATTCAATCAGATCATGGCTGATCTTTGACCTCAACTGCAATTTCCCTTGATTCCCCTTAGAGTCCAAAAATCTATCCATCACATCCTTGAATATGCTCAACGACTGAGCACCCACAGCCCTCTGGGGTGGAGAATTTCCAAAGATTTGTTTAATTTAAGATCATTTCAAAGTGTGACACCAGCAGGTTGTGACAGATGTGTACTGGGCACAAGGCAGTTGGCACATTGCACTATGCCAGATGTGACGTAGTATTCTGCTGCTAAAACGTAGGGTGTGTGTGTGTGTGTGTGTGTGTGTGTGTCCCTTTTAAGCTTGCAAGTCATAATTAACGTTAAGTAAACACTGGGTCACGCTTGGTGCTCGAGAGCTGGAGAGCAAAACCCTGGCTTTGTGTGTGGGACGATTAACTAGGAGCCCGCAGATATTGTGGCCCTGATGTTTTTCTTTCACTGGAGGGTTATGTCAGCACGATGCAAATGGCTGCCTTTGTTTCTTTATGCTTTTTAGATATAAATGGTGATCTAGAAATCGGTATGTGTTTGTGAGGTGTGAAGTATGAGGGACAGGAATTGGCTGTGTAAAGTTTTGATAATAGTTTGAGTAAGTTGGCCGTTGCCTCGTCCATGCTCCATTTTCTTTTGACACACAAGATGGCGGCAGGGTTGGGAGAGAGACTTCAAAACCTTGCTCAATGGCGCTGCCTACTGGCCTCACCCTGCAACTGCGCCGTGACGTGCAACTCTTTAAAAAGAACGAGCTTGCATTTATATAGCGCCTTTCACAACCTCAGGACGTCCCAAGGACGGCCGATGAGGTACTTCTTGAAGTGCAGTCGCTGTTGTAATGTAGGCAGCCAATTTGCGCACAGCAAGATCCCACGAACAGCAACGAGATAATGTCCAGATTTATCTGTTTAAGTGATAAATATTGGCCCCCAGGACACTCCCCCACTCTCCTCCTTCAAATTAGTGGCTGTGGGATCTTTTACGTCCACCTGAGAGGGGCAGACGGGGCCTCGGTTTAACGTCTCATCCGAGAGACAGCTCCTCCGACAGTGCAGCACTCCCTCAGTACTGGGGCTCGAACGCATGACCATATGTTCCATATTTCTTGCCTCTGTCACACTTCAATGTGTCAAAAGTATTTTTCGAAGAGAAAGAAAGCCAGTCAATTCCCGCTGGTTTTTCCCTGACCTGGCGCCAGGAATTTACAAGCATGTGCCACTCTAGCAAACTTCCCTCCCCAACAGCAGTTAACCCGGTCATAATACCAGGGCCACAATATCTGCGGGCTCCCGGCCAGCGTAACATTGGATTTACCATGAGTGATGACACGGGACGTTTGCTTAATTTATTTATCTTTTTAAATCAGCCAATTCGATGCAGTACTTCGATCGTGAGAGAGGGAGGATAAGAGAGAGAGAGAATAAGAGGACGAGAGAGAGAGAGAGGATGAGAGAGAGAGAGAGAGAGAAAGAGGACGAGAGAGAGAGAGAGAAAGAGGACGAGAGAGAGAGAGAGAGAGGATGAGAGAGAGAGAGAGAGAAAGAGGACGAGTGAGAGAGAGAGAGAGAGAATGATGGAGAGAGAGAATGAGGATGGAGAGAGAGAATGATGGAGAGAGAGAGAATGAGGATGGAGAGAGAGAATGATGGAGAGAGAGAATGATGGAGAGAGAGAATGATGGGGAGAGAGAGAATGATGGAGAGAGAGAGAATGAGGATGGAGAGAGAGAGAATGAGGATGGAGAGAGAGAGAATGAGGATGGAGATAGAGAATGATGGAGAGAGAGAGAATGATGGAGAGAGAGAATGATGGGGAGAGAGAGAGAATGATGGAGAGAGAGAGAATGATGGAGAGAGAGAGAATGATGGAGAGAGAGAGAATGAGGATGGAGAGAGAGAATGAGGATGGAGAGAGAGAATGATGGAGAGAGAGAATGATGGGGAGAGAGAGAATGATGGAGAGAGAGAGAATGAGGATGGAGAGAGAGAGAATGAGGATGGAGAGAGAGAGAATGAGGATGGAGAGAGAGAATGATGGAGAGAGAGAGAATGATGGAGAGAGAGAATGATGGGGAGAGAGAGAGAATGATGGGGAGAGAGAGAGAATGATGGAGAGAGAGAGAATGAGGATGGAGAGAGAGAGAATGATGGAGAGAGAGAGAATGATGGAGAGAGAGAATGATGGAGAGAGAGAATGATGGGGAGAGAGAATGATGGGGTGAGTGAGAATGATGGGGAGAGAGAGAATGATGGGGAGAGAGAGAATGATGGGGAGAGAGAGAATGATGGGGAGAGAGAGAATGATGGGGAGAGAGAGAATGATGGGGAGAGAGAGAATGATGGGGAGAGAGAGAATGATGGGGAGAGAGAGAATGATGGGGAGAGAGAGAATGATGGGGAGAGAGAGAATGATGGGGAGAGAGAGAATGATGGGGAGAGAGAGAATGATGGGGAGAGAGAGAATGATGGGGAGAGAGAGAATGATGGGGAGAGAGAGAATGATGGGGAGAGAGAGAATGATGGGGAGAGAGAGAATGATGGGGAGAGAGAGAATGATGGAGAGAGAGAATGATGGAGAGAGAGAATGATGGGGAGAGAGAGAATGATGGGGAGAGAGAGAATGATGGAGAGAGAGAGAATGATGGAGAGAGAATGAGGATGGAGAGAGAGAATGATGGGGAGAGAGAATGATGGGAAGAGAGAATGAGGATGGAGAGAGAGAGAGAATGAGGATGGAGAGAGAGAGAGAATGAGGATGGAGAGAGAGAGAGAATGAGGATGGAGAGAGAGAGAATGATGGAGAGAGAGAGAATGAGGATGGAGAGAGAGAGAATGAGGATGGAGAGAGAGAGAGAATGAGGATGGAGAGAGAGAGAGAATGAGGATGGAGAGAGAGAGAGAATGAGGATGGAGAGAGAGAGAGAATGAGGATGGAGAGAGAGAGAATGAGGATGGAGAGAGAGAGAGAATGAGGATGGAGAGAGAGAGAGAATGAGGATGGAGAGAGAGAGAGAATGATGGAGAGAGAGAGAATGAGGATGGAGAGAGAGAGAATGAGGATGGAGAGAGAGAGAATGAGGATGGAGAGAGAGAATGATGGAGAGAGAGAGAATGATGGAGAGAGAGAGAATGAGGATGGAGAGAGAGAGAATGAGGATGGAGAGAGAGAGAATGAGGATGGAGAGAGAGAGAATGAGGATGGAGAGAGAGAGAATGATGGTGCAGGGAGGATGAGGGGGAAGAGATGACGTAAAGTGCAGAAGCAAAGAATTCCCCAATTGTTTATTGGAGCAGGAGAGAAGATTAGGTGTTGTGACCCCCAAGGTTAAAGGTTAAAGATGATTCCCACTCCAATTACAGGGGGTCAGTGTGAAACTCTCTCCACTCAACACCACAGCTAAACTTGTATTGTGTCAAACCCGAGTCCCATTGAAATGACACCACAGAAACATCGGTGTTTGTCTTCCACATGAGCAGTGGTCCTAATTCCATGTCCCCTTATCCTGTTATTCCCCCTTTCCTTCAACCACCTATCTAATCCATCCTTAAATGTTGTAAACAATTTTACAACACCAAGTTATAGTCCAGCAATTTTATTTTAAATTCACAAGCTTTCGGAGATTTTCTCCTTCCTCAGGCAAATGTCAAAAACATTTGCCTGAGGAAGGAGAAAATCTCCGAAAGCTTGTGAATTTAAAATAAAATTGCTGGACTATAACTTGGTGTTGTAAAATTGTTTACAATTGTCAACCCCAGTCCATCACCGGCATCTCCACATCATCCTTAAATGTTGACATGGTCTCTGCTTCAATCACTAACTCTGCGAGTGCATTCCACAACCTCACAACCCTCTGTGCGAAAATGTTTCTCCTGCTCTCTGTCCTAAATCTCTTCACTTTAATCTTATATCTACATTGCTTTGTTCTAAACCCCCTCAATCACTGCAAACAATCTGTTTCTATCTACTCGATCCCATCCTTTCATAATTTTAAACATCTCCATCAAATCACCCCGTAATCTCCTCTGTTCTGATGGAACCAACTCAATTTTTTTGAGTATTCCAGACGGCATCCGAGTGAATCTGTGGTTTTACCACAGTTGTTGTAAACTGTGTCCATGTCAGTCGTCGCTCAGGGTCTCTCCTCTCTCGCCTCTGAGTCAGAAGGTCGTGGGTTCGAGCCCCCACTCCAGAGACTCGAGCCCCGTAATCCAGGCCGACACTCCCAGTGCCGGTACCGAGGGTGTGCCACACTGTCGGAGGTGCCGTCTTTCGGACGAGGGCCCCGTCTGCCCCTCTCGGGTGGACGTAAAAGATCCCACGGCCCGCTATTGGAAGAAGAGCAGGGGGGAGTTCTCCCCGGTGTCCTGGGGCCGATATTTATCACTAAAAACAGATGATCTGATCATTATCACATTGCTGTTTGTGGGATCTTGCTGTGCACAAATTGGCTGCCGTGTTTCCCTACATTACAACAGTGACTACACTTCATGTATTTTAGCTATGAGGAAAAATTGGATAGGCTGGGGTTGTTTTCTTTGGAACAGAGGTGGCTGAGGGGAGATTTAATTGAGGTATATAAAATTCTGAGGGGCCGAGATAGAGTGGATAGGAAGGACCTATTTCCCTTAGCAGAGAGGTCAATAACCAGGGGGGCATTGATTTAAAATAATCGGTAGACGGATTAGAGGGGAGCTGAGGAGAATATTTTTCACCCAGAGGGTGGTGGGGGGTCTGGAACTCACTGCCTGAGAGGGTGGGAGAGGCAGAAACCCTCAACTCATTTAAAAAGTACCTGGACGTGCACTTGAAATGCCGCGACCTACAGGGCTACGGACCAAGTGGGATTAGGCCGGGTGGCTCATTTTCGCCCGGTGCGGACATGATGGGCCGAACGGCCGCCTTCTGTGCCTTAAATTTTCTCTGATTCTAACGCACTTTGGGATGTCCTGAGGTCAAGAAAGGCGATATATAAATGCAAGACTTTCTTTCTATACAGATTCACAATTACATCTGGACTTTTATATTCTACGCCTCTGGCCATAAAACCCGGTATCTCATCAGTGTTTTTTTATGGCCTTATCCGTTAGAGCTGCTGCTCTTAATGCCTTGTGAGCCTCGAGCCCCAATTCCCTCTGCTGTTCCACCCCAGTGAAAGTTTAATTCTTAATTTTATTTCATCTAAAATGTACCTTCTCCCTTTTTTGCCCATTCCTCCATCATATCAACTTCCCGTCATAAATTCCTTTGGGCCTCAGAATTGTTTCCCATGCACTATTTTAGTATTGTCTTCAAATTTGGTCTCCTTTGTACTAACACGAGCTGTCGTGTAAATCAGTCTCAGACTGTCCCCTTTGTACTAACATGAGCTGTTGTGTAAATCAGTCTCAGACTGTCTCCTTTGTACCAACACGAGCTGTTGTGTAAATCAGTCTCAGACTGTCTCCTTTGTACTAACACGAGCTGTCGTGTAAATCAGTCTCAGACTGTCTCCTTTGTACTAACACGAGCTGTCGTGTAAATCAGTCTCAGACTGTCCCCTTTGTACTAACACGAGCTGTCGTGTAAATCAGTCTCAGATTGTCCCCTTTGTACTAACACGAGCTGTCGTGTAAATCAGTCTCAGACTGTCTCCTTTGTACTAACACGAGCTGTCGTGTAAATCAGTCTCAGACTGTCTCCTTTGTACCAACACGAGCTGTCGTGTAAATCAGTCTCAGACTGTCTCCTTTGTACTAACACGAGCTGTCGTGTAAATCAGTCTCAGACTGTCTCCTTTGTACTAACACGAGCTGTCGTGTAAATCAGTCTCAGACTGTCTCCTTTGTACTAACACGAGCTGTCGTGTAAATCAGTCTCAGACTGTCTCCTTTGTACTAACACGAGCTGTCGTGTAAATCAGTCTCAGACTGTCCCCTTTGTACTAACACGAGCTGTTGTGTAAATCAGTTTCAGACTGTCCCCTTTGTACTAACACGAGCTGTCGTGTAAATCAGTCTCAGACTGTCCCCTTTGTACTAACACGAGCTGTCGTGTAAATCAGTAACAGACTGTCCCCTTTGTACCAACACGAGCTGTCGTGTAAATCAGTCTCAGACTGTCTCCTTTGTACTAACACGAGCTGTCGTGTAAATCAGTCTCAGACTGTCCCCTTTGTACTAACACGAGCTGTTGTGTAAATCAGCCTCAGACTGTCCCCTTTGTACTGACACGAGCTGTCGTGTAAATCAGTCTCAGACTGTCTCCTTTGTACTGACATGAGCTGTTGTGTAAATCAGTTTCAGACTGTCCCCTTTGTACTAACACGAGCTGTTGTGTAAATCAGTTTCAGACTGTCCCCTTTGTACTAACACGAGCTGTCGTGTAAATCAGTAACAGACTGTCCCCTTTGTACCAACACGAGCTGTCGTGTAAATCAGTCTCAGACTGTCTCCTTTGTACTAACACGAGCTGTCGTGTAAATCAGTCTAAGACTGTCCCCTTTGTACTAACACGAGCTGTCGTGTAAATCAGTCTCAGACTGTCCCCTTTGTACTGACACGAGCTGTCGTGTAAATCAGTCTCAGACTGTCTCCTTTGTACTGACATGAGCTGTTGTGTAAATCAGTTTCAGACTGTCCCCTTTGTACTAACACGAGCTGTTGTGTAAATCAGTCTCAGACTGTCCCCTTTGTACTAACAGAAACTGTTGTGTAAATCAGTCTCAGACTGTCTCCTTTGTACTAACACGAGCTGTTGTGTAAATCAGTCTCAGATTGTCCCCTTTGTACCAACACGAGCTGTCGTGTAAATCAGTCTCAGACTGTCTCCTTTGTACTAACACGAGCTGTCGTGTAAATCAGTCTCAGACTGTCCCCTTTGTACTAACACGAGCTGTCGTGTAAATCAGTCTCAGACTGTCCCATTTGTACTAACACGAGCTGTTGTGTAAATCAGTCTCAGACTTTCCCCTTTGTACTAACACGAGATGTTGTGTAAATCAGTCTCAGACTGTCTCCTTTGTACTAACACGAGCTGTCGTGTAAATCAGTCTCAGACTGTCCCCTTTGTACTAACACGAGCTGTCGTGTAAATCAGTCTCAGACTGTCTCCTTTGTACTAACACGAGCTGTCGTGTAAATCAGTCTCAGACTTTCCCCTTTGTACTAACAGAAACTGTTGTGTAAATCAGTCTCAGACTGTCCCCTTTGTACTAACACTGAAGCAGTCGTGTAAATCAGTCTCAGACGGTCTCCTTTGTACTAACACGAGCTGTTGTGTAAATCAGTCTCAGACTGTCTCCTTTGTGCTAACACAAGCTGTTGTGTAAATCAGTCTCAGACAGTCCCCTTTGTACTAACACAAGCTGTCGTGTAAATCAGTCTCAGACTGTCGCCTTTGTACTAACACTGGTGTAGTTGTGTAAATCAGTCTCAGACTGTCCCCTTTGTACTAACACGAGCTGTTGTGTAAATCAGTCTGACTGTCCCCTTTGTACTAACAGAAACTGTTGTGTAAATCAGTCTCAGACTGTCTCCTTTGTACTAACACGAGCTGTCGTGTAAATCAGTCTCAGACTGTCCCCTTTGTACTAACACTAGCTGTTGTGTAAATCAGTCTCAGACTGTCTCCTTTGTACTAACACGAGCTGTTGTGTAAATCAGCCTCAGACTGTCCCCTTTGTACTAACAGAAACTGTTGTGTAAATCAGTCTCAGACTGTCTCCTTTGTACTAACACGAGCTGTTGTGTAAATCAGTCTCAGACTGTCCCCTTTGTACTAACACGAGCTGTCGTGTAAATCAGTCTCAGATTGTCCCCTTTGTACTAACACGAGCTGTTGTGTAAATCAGTCTCAGACTGTCCCCTTTGTACTAACACGAGCTGTCGTGTAAATCAGTCTCAGACTGTCCCCTTTGTACTAACACGAGCTGTCGTGTAAATCAGTCTCAGACTGTCTCCTTTGTACTAACACGAGCTGTCGTGTAAATCAGTCTCAGACTGTCTCCTTTGTACTAACACGAGCTGTCGTGTAAATCAGTCTCAGACTGTCTCCTTTGTACTAACACGAGCTATCGTGTAAATCAGTCTCAGACTGTCCCCTTTGTACTAGAACAAACTGTTGTGTAAATCAGTTTCAGACTGTCCCCTTTGTACTAACACTGAAGCAGTCGTGTAAATCAGTCTCAGACTTTCCCCTTTGTACTAACAGAAACTGTTGTGTAAATCAGTCTCAGACTGTCTCCTTTGTACTAACAGAAACTGTTGTGTAAATCAGTCTCAGACTGTCTCCTTTATACTAACACGAGCTGTTGTGTAAATCAGTCTCAGACTGTCCCCTTTGTACTAACACGAGCTGTCGTGTAAATCAGTCTCAGACTGTCCCCTTTGTACTAACACGAGCTGTCGTGTAAATCAGTCTCAGACAGTCCCCTTTGTACTGACACGAGCTGTCGTGTAAATCAGTCTCAGACTGTCTCCTTTGTACTAACACGAGCAGTCGTGTAAATCAGTCTCAGACTGTCCCCTTTGTACTAACACGAGCAGTCGTGTAAATCAGTCTCAAACTGTCCCCTTTGTACTAACACTGGAGCAGTCGTGTAAATCAGTCTCAGACTGTCTCCTTTGTACTAACACGAGCTGTCGTGTAAATCAGACTCAGACGTGCGATGGGCTCCATTGATGTCCCGACACGACGCATCTGTTGGGAGGGGTGCGCTATTTAGGGGCCACGTCCCCCCTCAGGGTTGAACGGGTGCCCTCCAGCGCCTCCCTGTGGCCAGGGGCTAGTCGACAGCGTTCCTCCCGATCCAACCCGCTGACCGCATGTGGGTGTGGTCCAGTTGTGTCGTCACGTGACAACCGGTTATGGGATGTAACCCTGCCACCGTGTAAAGCCAGGCCCTTCAAGCAGTGACCATTTTTAAAGGGGAAACCTCCGATTCCCCCGGGTAAGTTTTGTTAAACTTGTATCGAACCTTGGTTAGACCACACTTGGAGTATTGTGAACAGTTCTGGTCTCCATATTATAAAAAGGATGTGGAGATGCCGGTGATGGACTGGGGTTGACAATTGTAAACAATTTTACAACACCAAGTTATAGTCCAGCAATTTTATTTTAAAATAAAATTGCTGGACTATAACTTGGTGTTGTAAAATTGTTTACAATTATAAAAAGGATACAGAGGCACTGGAGAAGGTGGAAAAAAGATTCACAAGGATGATACCAGGACTGAGAGGTTATAACTATCAGGAAAGATTGGACAGACTGGGGCTCTTTTCTCTGGAAAAGAGACGGCTGAGGGGTGACCTGATAGAGGCCTTTAAGGTTATGAAGGGGTTTTGATAGGGTAGACGTAGAGAAGATGTCTCCACTTGTGGGGGAGACCAGAACTAGGGGCCATAAATATAAGATAGTCACTAATAAATCCAATCGGGAATTCAGGAGAAACTTCTTTATCCAGAGAGTGGTGAGAATGTGGAACTCGCTCCCACAAGGAGTAGTTGAGGTGAATAACAGAGATACATTTAAGGGGAAGCTGGATAAACACATGAGGGAGAAGGGAATAGAAGGATATGGTGATAGGGGGAGATGAAGTAGGGAGGGAGGAGGCTCGTGTGGAGCATAAACACCGGGATAGACCAGATGGGCCGAATGGCCTGTTTCTGTGCTGTACATTGTATGTAATTATCAAAGGGGAATCTCTGATCAGACGGTGAGGGGAAAGGGGACACTGGAGGGGGGGTAGCTCTCAGAGATGGCCCCCGGGTCGATGGGCAGAGGTCAGGAGGGCCGAGTGTCGCCCGAGTTAACGCCAACCCCCACCCTTGTGGATTCTGCTGTAGGTGAGGTGGCGGGAAGGTGCTGGAGGGTAGTAAATCAGGAGGTTTTCTAAAGAAGCAATAAAATATATAACACCTGGGCAATATCCCGGAGCAACCTTTACCAATGGGTGGGAGTCGGGCGGAGGCACCTCCCCTTGAAATCTGAGAGTGACATCTTCCCTTTAACAGGACATAGTTTGACTACTCACCTTCCCTTTAATAGGTGAAATCGGGAAGAGTCACTTCCCCTTTAATAGGAGGGAATCTGGAAGATTCACCTCCCCTTTAATAGGAGGGAATCTGGAAGAGTCACCTCCCCTTTAATAGGAGGGAATCTGGAAGAGTCACCTTCCCTTTAATAGGAGGGGAATCTGGAAGAGTCACCTCCCCTTTAATAGGAGGGAATCTGGAAGAGTCACCTCCCCTTTAATAGGTAAAATTGGGAAGAGTCACCTCCCCTTTAATAGGAGGGAATCTGGAAGAGTCACCTCCCCTTTAATAGGAGGGAATCTGGAAGAGTCACCTTCCCTTTAATAGGAGGGAATCTGGAAGAGTCACCTTCCCTTCAATAGGAGGGACTCTGGAAGAGTCACCTCCCCTTTAATAGGAGGGAATCTGGAAGATTCACCTCCTCTTTAATAGGTGAAATCTGGAAGATTCACCTCCCCTTTAATAGGAGGGAATCTGGAAGAGTCACCTCCCCTTTAATAGGTGAAATCGGGAAGATTCACCTCCCCTTTAATAGGTGGGGAATTGGGAAGAGTCACCTCTCCTTTAATAGGTGGGGAATTGGGAAGAGTCACCTCTCCTTTAATAGGTGGGGAATTGGGAAGAGTCACCTCTCCTTTAATAGGTGGGGAATTGGGAAGAGTCACCTCTCCTTTAAGAGGTGGGGAATCTGGAAGGGTCACCTCCCCTTTAATAGGTGAAATTGGGAAGAGTCACCAACCCTTTAATAGGAGGGAATCTGGAAGAGTCACCTTCCCTTTAATAGGAGGGAATCTGGAAGAGTCACCTTCCCTTTAATAGGTGAAATCGGGAAGATTCACCTCCCCTTTAATAGGTGGGGAATCGGGAAGAGCCACCTCCCCTTTAAGAGGTGGGGAATCTGGAAGGGTCACCTCCCCTTTAATAGGCAGTGGGGGGGGATGTTAAGGAAAACTACCTGGGGAGGAGGAGGAGGAGGAGGGGTGGGGAGGGGTGGGGACTCTAAAGAGAGAGGGACACAATTTCCACTTCCACCACCTCCCTGTCGCTTGCCTTTCCCTTTAATTATTTTCTGTGTGCCAGGATAATAATACTGTGTGAGTTACGTGACGGTTGTGGTTTGCTTGTTGATTGTCCGGCCAGTCACGTGGTGTGTACGAGTGTAATTTAAAGTGACAGTCCGCCGCCCGACACGCTGTCTCTGACCGTTGTCTGTCCGATGTCTATCTCTGTGTTAAAAAAAAAGCCACGGGCTGCAAGAAAATAATCAATTAACCGTGAATGTTGTACCCATCGTGGAGTTTGCCGTCTCTCTTTCGATGTGTCCCCCACAGCCTCTCCTCCCCCACGGTCCTCCATTATATCCTTCTCTCTGCGTCTGTCTGAATGGCTGGTACCTGGGACAGGATACTTGATCTTCTAATCCCCGCTCCCCCCAACCAAAGAGTCGCCGTCTCTCCTTGGCTTACGGTTACACGGCAGCGCCTTGACACCGTCTTTCGGACGAGACGTTAAACCGAGGGCCCCGTCTGCCCCTCTCGGGCGGACGTAAAAGATCCCACGGCCGATATTTATCCCTCAACCACTTAAAAAAAAAATAAAGAGATTGTTTAGCGATTTATCTCATCGCCGTCTGTGGGATCTTGCTGTGCGCAGGAATATCTCCAACCAGAGTTGGCAGCTCTAATCGAGCAGGCCCAAGCCTGATTTCGGACCAGGTTAGAGGCCGGTGTCTATATCCATTTAAAAGGGGCGTATCTCCTCAAGGAAGGGATTGACGTAATCTGTTTAAAAAAAGCCCTGGTCAGATCACATCTGGAGCACCGTGTTCAGTTCTGGGCACCGCAGCTCAGGAAGGATATATTGACCTCGGAGGGAGTGCAGTGTAGAGTCACCAGCGTGTTACCAGGGCTCCCAGGGTTAGATTATGAGAGATTACATAAACTAGACTCGTATTCCCTGGAATATAGAAGGTTAAAGGGGTGATTTGATTGAGGATGCCAGCTCAATGAATCATTTTAAACCTGACATCGATAGATTTTTGCTCGCGAAGGGTATTAAGGTGTATGGAGCCAATGGAGTTAGGATATAGATCAGCCATGATCTAATTGAATGGCGGAACGGGCTTGAGGGGCTGAATGGCCTCCTCCTGTTCATAAGAACATAAGAAACAGGAGCAGGAGTCGGCCGTACGGCCCCTCGAGCCATTCAATCAGATCATGGCTGATCTTCGACCTCAACTCCACTCTCCCGCCCGATTCCCATATCCCTTGATTCCCCTCGAGTCCAGAAATCTATCCATCTCAGCCTTGAATATATTCAACGACTCAGCATCCACAGCCCTCTGGGGTAGAGAATTCCAAAGATTCACAACCCTCTGAGTGAAGAAATTCCTCCTCATCTCAGTCTTGAATGGCCGACCCCTTATCCTGAGACTATGCCCTCTAGTTCTAGACTCTCCAGCCAGGGGGAAACAACCTCTCAGCATCTACCCTGTCAAGTTCCCACGTTGCTATGTTAAATTTTGACGTGAAAATGTGACCAAATATCACGACAACAGGAAGCTGGGCAGGAAATGTGCACGTACACCAGAATTTTAATAGCGAGACATGAAACCCTTCTAATGGGTCCAATAGTGGGCCCAATTCTAATGGTATCCGTGACCTTCAAATGGACTCAGTTTCCTATCTGCTCCATTCATGGCGTCGCCGCAGGAAGTTGTCATGACCGGTGAAGGTCAAAAGTAAAGGAGTGCTCAGGATGCCAAGAGAAGCCCCTCCAAGCCTCCCGTGTTCATCTGGAGGACCGTGGACTCCTCCATCCCCGCGCCTCTGTTCCGTGTCGGCTACTCCTGGCGTTACCTTGGCTTTTTCTTTCTTGACGGTTAGCGGGAGAAGAGCAGGAGATTGCAATGGGGGCCGTGCTGTCCCAGAGTGCCTAGCGGTAGCGAAAGCCCTGTAGCCAAACAGGTTCGGCCAATAGTATCCAAGCTGACATTGTGAATGAAACAAGCAGATTTGGTCTGATTTTAAAATAAGAACAGGTTCTCAAGTTATATAGAATTCCATCGAATGTACAGCACAGAAACAGGCCATTCGGCCCAACTGGTCCATGCTGGCATGCCTCCTCCCTCCCCCTCTTCACCACACCCTATCCCCATATCCTTCTCTTCCTTTCTCCCTCATGTGTTTATCGAGCTTCCCCTTAAATGTTATTCACCTCAACTACTCCTTGTGGGAGCGAGTTCCACATTCTCACCACTCTCCGGGTAAAGAAGTTTCTCCTGAATTCCCGATTGGATTTATTAGTGACTATCTTACATTTATGGCCCCCTAGTTCTGGTCTCCCCCACAAGTGGAGACATCTTCTCCACGTCTAGCCTATCGAAACCCCCGTCATAATTTTAAAGACCTCGATCAGGTCACCCCTCGGTCTTCTCTTTGCTGGAGGATAGAGCCCCAGCCTGTTCAGCCTCTCCTGATGGTTGTCTTCCGTTGTGTGTTTGTTCAAACAGATAGTGACCACGGGCTGCGAGACCGATGACCTGGTCCTTCGGAGGAACAGTGTCCATCACCTTGCCTTTCAAACCAATGGTGAGGGAATCGTCACCCAGGTGGAGAAGAACAGCTACGCTGAAATGATGGGCCTGAGGCTCTTCAGCCGGCTAGTTAGGATCTGCGAGATTCCAGTGGTCTCCATGTCGTACAAGGAGAGGGCCGAGTGCCTGCGGAAGGTGGACCAAGTGAAGATTACCGTCATCCCGCCCGACGAGAAGGGCAAGCCCAGAATGTAGGTGTTTACGGCAGGGTGTGGCGGTGGTGGGTTGAGGGGGGCTCGGCTTATGACCACATTGGCGAGCTGTCGCTAAGACGGAAGGTGCCGAACTCTCGGGGGGGGTCAGACAGTCCCTGTGGGGAGATGAGGAGGGAGGGATTAAGGTTTCAGGTCGGCAACCATTTGCCAAAACCCTCGATGGCCTGAAATATTCACCACACCTTCCTCTTACGTGGGCTGTGGGAGGAGATTAAATGGGTGGGGAGAGTCCGTGATAGGGGAGAGTGTACACGGGCTGTGGGGGGAGATTAAATGGGTGGGGAGAGTCTGTGATAGGGGAGAGTGGACATGGGCTGTGGGGGGAGATTAAATGGGTGGGTAGAGTCCGTGATAGGGGAGAGTGTACATGGGCTGTGGGTGTAGTATGGTTGGTGGGCTGAATGGCCTTTCCTCGGTCTGTCCTTTCCTATATTCTTCGGACTGTGCAGGACCTGCTCCCACATTGGCTCAGTTGCTAACTGTGTCGCCCAATGTTATACTGAGCCATAAGGAGACCAGGAGTTGTATCTCCGGCCTGTATTGTGCTAAAATGCTCTCCGCCAGGGCAGCAGAAGAAGGGCCTTCGACTTGGCTTCAGGAGGCGTTGGGCTAGAGGGGGAAAACTGAACCAGGTTTCCTGGTCGCTATCCAGTGACCCTTGATGGGAAGTGTGTGTGTTACATAGAATTACATGGATCTGGGTGTGACGCCCCCTGCGGTCGATTAACCTGCCAACGCTCACTGTCTAGCTTTGTAAATTAACAATGGCCCACCTATTTGAGGTGTTAGAGTGGAGCCAGGGGCCTGAGGTGGAATCAGCCCCTTCAGGAGGGCAGTGGGGAATCTAGGACTGAGCTATGAGACCCCGATTTGCTCTGTTTGCAGAGGCTTGAATGCGGGTGCTGCTGATAGGTGGAGAAGCTGATGTCTAAGCCTCTGGCCCAATGAACCTGGTGTTTACTTAGGTGTCAGCAGTGACTCAGTGGGTCTCTCTCTCTCTCTCTCTCTCATCTCTGAGTCAGAAGGTCGTGGGTTCGAGCCCCCACTCCAGAGACTTGAGCCCCATAATCCAGGCCGACACTCCCAGTGCCAATACTGAGGGAGTGCAGCACTGTCGGAGGGTCAGTACTGAGGGAGCGCCGCACTGTCGGAGGGTCAGTACTGAGGGAGTGCTGCTCTGTCGGAGGGTCAGTACTGAGGGAGCTCTGCACTGTCGGAGTGTCAGTACTGAGGGAGCGCCGCACTGTCGGAGGGTCAGTACTGAGGGAGCTCTGCACTGTCGGAGGGTCAGTGCTGAGGGAGCGCCGCACTGTCGGAGGGTCAGTGCTGAGGGAGCGCCGCACTGTCGGAGGGTCAGTACTGAGGGAGCGCCGCACTGTCGGAGGGTCAGTGCTGAGGGAGCGCCGCACTGTCGGAGGGTCAGTGCTGAGGGAGCGCCGCACTGTCGGAGGGTCAGTACTGAGGGAGCGCCGCACTGTCGGAGGGTCAGTACTGAGGGAGCGCCGCACTGTCGGAGGGTCAGTACTGAGGGAGCGCCGCACTGTCGGAGGGTCAGTGCTGAGGGAGCGCCGCACTGTCGGAGGGTCAGTACTGAGGGAGTGCTGCTCTGTCGGAGGGTCAGTACTGAGGGAGCTCTGCACTGTCGGAGGGTCAGTGCTGAGGGAGCGCCGCACTGTCGGAGGGTCAGTACTGAGGGAGCTCTGCACTGTCGGAGGGTCAGCACTGTGGGAGCGCCGCACTGTCGGAGGGTCAGTACTGAGGGAGCGCCGCACTGTCGGAGGGTCAGTACTGAGGGAGCGCCCCACTGTCGGAGGGTCAGTACTGAGGGAGCGCCGCACTGTCGGAGGTGCCGTCTTTCAGATGAGACGTTAAACCGAGGGCCCCGTCTGCCCCTCTCAGGATGCAAAAGATCCCACGGCCACTATTGGAAGAAGAGCAGGGGGAGTTCTCCCCGGTGTCCTGGGGCCAATATTTATCCCTCAGCCAACATCACTAAAAAACAGATGATCTGGTCATTTATCACATTGCTGTTTGTGGGATCTTGCTGTGCGCAAATCGGCTGCTGCGTTTCCTCCATTACAACAGTGACTACACTTCAAAAAAAGTACTTCATTGGCTGTAGAGCACTTTGGGTGTCCTGAGGTGGTGAAAGGGGCTATAGAAATGCAAGTCTTTCTTTCTGTTTTTGAAGGAGTTTCTCCGAGCTGTACAGAAAGTCGATTGAGGAGACAGAGCGAAAGAACGATATTGTTCCGAGAGCCACGGAGATGGTCCTGGGGCAGCCCTGTCTGCCCCTGCTGAGGGTGTCCTCACTCCAGGAGACTCGGAGCGCTGATCCGCAGGGGAACCAGTGCCTGCCAATACGCAGCTGCTCCCTGGAGAAGACAGCACCCCAAAGCCAGAGGTATTTATGAATGAATGATTGAATGAATGAATGATTGAATGAATGAGTGAATAATTGAGTGAATGATTGAATGATTGAATGAAAGAATGATTGAATGAATGATTGAATGAAAGAATGATTGAATGAAAGAATGATTGAATGAAAGAATGATTGAATGAAAGAATGATAGAATGAAAGAATGATTGAATGAATGAATGAATGATTGAATGAACAAATGAATGAATGATTGAATGAATGAATGAATGAATGATTGATTGAATGAATAAATGAATGAATGAGTGAATAATTGAATGAATGAGTGAAAGAATGAATGAATGAATGAAAGAATGATTGAATGAAAGACTGAAAGAATAAATGAATGAATGAAAGAACGATTGAATGAAAGACTGAAAGAATGAATGAATGAATGATTGAATGAATGAATGATTGAATGAAAGAATGATTGAATGAAAGAATGATTGAATGAAAGAATGATTGAATGAATGATTGAATGAATGAATGAATGAATGAATGATTGAATGAACGAATGAATGAATGAATGAATGAATGAATGAGTGAATAATTGAATGAATGAGTGAAAGAATGAATGAATGATTGATTGAATGAAAGAATGAAAGAATGAATGAATGATTGAATGAATGAAAGAATGATTGAATGAATGAATGAATGATTGATTGAATGAATAATTGAGTGAATGAATGATTGAATGAGTGAATAATTGAATGAATGAGTGAAAGAATGAATGAATGAATGAAAGAATGATTGAATGAAAGACTGAAAGAATGAATGAATGAATGAAAGAATGATTGAATGAAAGACTGAAAGAATGAATGAATGAATGAATGAGTGAATAATTGAGTGAATGAGTGAATGAGTGAATAATTGAATGAATAATTGAGTGAGTGAATGAATGAATGATTGATTCAATGAATGAATGAACTATTGAAGTGTAGTCACTGTTGTGATGTAGGAAAGGCAGCAGTCAAAATTGTGTACAATATGCTCCCACAAACAGCAATGTGATAATGACCAGATCATCTGTCTTTTACTGATGTTGGCCAGGACACCGGGGAGAACTCCCAAGGCAAAAGGGGGTGATAATGAGTTGAGTATAGAAACAAAAGATGGGTCCAGAGGAGGTGTAAATGGTTACAGCAGAATAGCAGTGGGGGGTAGGAAGCATGGGAAATCGGGCAAAGAGGAGAAGCCTCCCGTGACCCGGGACTGTGATGGAGAAAGGCATATAGGACCCCACCAGCTGGAGGGAGCAGTGCACTGACTACCTGATTGCTATTCACTGACACCCGCTCCCTACCCCGCTATAAATAGTGGACAGGATCAGTGTGGCTGTGATGCCCCCCAAGGTTGAATTGCCTATCGATACACCCTGTCTGGGCTCATGCCTGAAGAAGAGTGAGGTTCTGGTGGGCAGCACTTTGCTTTCGGAATCTGTACCCTCCAGTGAGTTTCAGAAGCTTCAGGAGGGAAGGTGAGGGAACTAGAGATAATGAAAGAAAACCATAAAATAACATTAATAACCTGCATTTATATAGCGCCTTTACCATAGTAAAACGACCTAAGGAGCTTCACAGGAGCGTAAATCAGACTAAATTTCACACCGAGCCACAGAAGGAGATATTAGGACAGGTGACCAAAAGCTTGGTCAAAGAGGGAGGTTTTAAGGAGCGTCTTAAAGGAGGAGAGAGAGAGGGGGAAAGGTTTAGGGAGGAAATTCCAGAGCTCAGGGCCCCAGGCAGCTGAAGGCACGGCCGCCAATGGTGGAGCGATGGAAATCGGGAGATGGGCAAGAGGCCAGAATTGGAGGAGCGCAGAGATCTGGGAGGGTTGTAGGGGGCTGGAGGAGGTTACAGAGATAGGGAGAGGGGGGGCGAGGGCGAGTGAGGCCACGGAGGGATTTGAAAACAAGGATGAGAATTTTAAAATCGAGGCGTTCCCGGACCGGGAGCCGATGTAGGTCAGCGAGCGCGGGGGGGTGATGGGAGAACGGGACTCGGTGCGAGTCTTGGATGAGCTCGAGTTTATGGAGGGTGGAAGATGGGGAGGCCGGCCAGGGACGCAATGAATAGTTGAGTGTGGAGGTAACAAAGGAACAGATGAGGGTTTTAACAGCAGATGGGCTGAGGCAGAGGCCGAGCAGATCGCACCTCCCATTTTCCCTGATTTGAGAAAGTTTTGTCGTTAACTATTTTTGGCTTTTGCTTTGAACCCTGCCATACCTGATTTGTCCGTCGTCCTTCTGTGCGTTTCAGGAACCAGGGCGACCCCTGCTTTAGCGTCCTCAAGTCATCTCCCCCTGACCTCATCTTGGCCGGAAACACTCAGCACTTGCTGCCGTCTGAAAGTCCAGACCTGGACCCAGGAGACACCCAGGTCAGTAACATCCCTGTACCGAGAGCAGAGTTTTTACCTTGCGACGATGTTTGCCCTTTTGTTTTGGACGGTTTTCAAAGTATCTAGAGTTAAAATGGAAGTTGACGTGACTTTTTCCAACGTCAAAAACCCTCAGTGACCCTTGAACCCGAGCGAATGAAACGATTGGTCCTTTGGAAAGGGCGGTAGGTATTTTTACACGGTGACGCCTGCCAACACAGGCAAAGTTTTGAGCTTCGATTGGCTCAAAAAAAAAACCAAAACAAGACTATTATTTTGAGACGTTAACCTCTGTGGAGTGTCAGACTGTGGGATCTAATCTCTCTGATTGCCATGTCAACAAGGGGGAATGTCTGGAGGAAGACAGAGGTACCTAGACATTAACGCCGAGCCTCGCGAGACGTGAGAGAGATGGTACTCCCAAGGTTTGTTTGTTGACGCCAACGCAAAGGAATTCCTGTAGGACCAATCTCAGTCTTTGGTTCTAACTGGGGATTATGAACTCTGTGGGTGTACTGAAAATCTCCGCTTCGCGCTCCTACAACATTGCATCGTGAAGGTCTACAAAAGACTGTTTCGTCCAAAGTCCCGTCGTTTATCAAGCTGTGTAAGAAATATGTTTTAATGTGGGTACCTTGATCCCCCCTTTTGTGGACTGAATCTATTTTCTATTGGTTTTAAGTATTGTACTCAGTACCTTGCTGTGTTTCACTACTTCTGTATATTACTCAGCCTGTAAATAAATCTGAATATTAGTTTTAGCCTGTACCCATCGATTTGCCAGTGTGGTATTTTTGTCGCCAGGAGAGTGAGGTGGGCGTCTCGGGGTGTGGGGGTTCATTGTTAATCCTTCACAAGGCACGTTTAAGGGCAGAGGTTACGGATTGTAGGAGTCTCAGTCTGGTGATAGAAGCTGCCGTTTCACCACGGATGTCAGACTAAAATCCACCCCCTCCCGGCTGTTGTTAACATTCTTTAGGAAGCAGCCCAGCCAAAATTGAATGGATATACTATGAGTTCGAGCAGAGAGATTATCAGGCACTCGAGCTCTTTATGGGGGGGCGGGGGGACGCCAAACATTTCGATCGGAGAACCTAATCTGAATCGCTCGGGGCCGTGACCGCCAAAAAGATCCACGTCGCAAGGAGGCCTGTTGTTCCTACTTGCGCCAGAGGGGGTGCTGCAGCTGCCCTCAGCCTGTTACAACAAACACGGCTAAGAGGCATGCGGAGGTAGAATTGCCATCGGGTTCCCCCAGTGTCCGGCTCTACTCTGCCGGAAAACACTGGCCAATGAAGGGGGGAAAAGAATCTGGAAAATTCTGCACCCTCTCTGCACCCGGCTCTCCCCACCGCCCCCCCCCTCTTGTGCGATCTCATCTCCGCCCCAATCAGGAACCGGCCTGGCTCTCTCTTAAAGGTGTATGGTGGATTAATTAATACTCAGGAACTTACATAGATTGTACAGCACAGAAACAGGCCATTCGGCCCAACTGGTCCATGCTGGTATTTATGCTCCACACGAGCCTCCTCCCTCCCTACTTCATCTCACCCTATCAGCATATCCTTCTATTCCTTTCTCCCTCATGTGAACATACGAATTAAGAGCAGGAGTAGGCCATTCGGCCCCTCGAGCCTGCTCTGCCATTTGGTAAGATCATGGCTGATCTGATTGGGACCTCAACCCTACTTTCCCGTCTACCTACTATAACCTTTGACTCCCTTGTTAATCAGGAATCTATCTAACTCAGCCTTAAAAATATTCAGTGACCCTGCCTCCACCGCTCTCTGGGGAAGGGAATTCCACAGAGTCACCACCCTCTGAGAGAAAAGAGTTCCCCTCATCTCCGTCTTAAATGGGCGACCCCTTCTTTTTAAACTGTGTCCCTTAGTTCTGGTCTCTCCCACAAGAGGAAACATGCTCTTAGCATGTGTTTATCTAACTTCCCCTTAAATGCCTGTTATTCGCCTCAACTATTCCTTGTGGGAGCGAGTTCCACATTCTCACCACTCTCTGGGTAAAGAAGTTTCTCCTGAATTCCCGATTGGATTTATTAGTGACTATCTTATATTTATGGCCCCTAGTTCTGGTCTCCCCCACAAGTGGAGACATCTTCTCTACGTCTACCCTATCGAAACCCCTTCATAATTTTAAAGACCTCGATCAGGTCACCCCTCAGCCTTCTCTTTTCTAGAGAAAAGAGTCCCAGCCTGTTCAGCCTTTCCTGATAAGTTATAACCTCTCAGTTCTGGTATCATCCTGGTGAATCTTTTTTGCACCTTCTCCAGTATCCTTTTTATAATATGGAGACCAGAACTGTTCACAATACTCCCAGTGTGGTCTAACCAAGGTTCGATACAAGTTTAACAAAACTTCTCTGCTTTTCAATTCTATCCCTCTAGAAATGACCCCAGTGCTTGGTTTGCCTTTTTTATGTCCTTATTAACCTGCGTCACTACTTTTAATGATTTGTGTATCTGTACCCCCAGATCCCTCTGCTCCTCTATCCCATTTAGACACTTATTATCCAAGCAGTATGTGGCTCCTTTATTCTTCCTATCAAAATGTACCACCTCACACTTATCTATATTGAAATTCATTTGCCAATTACACACCCGTTCTGCAAGTTTATTAATGTCTTCCTGTATTTTGTCGCAGTCCTCCTCGGTATTAACTACACCCCCAATTTGGTGTCGTCCGCAAATTTTGAAATTGTGCTTCTGATTCCCGAGTCCAAATCATTAATGTAAACGGTGAACAACGATAGTCCCAACACCGATCCCTGTGGAACACCACTTCCCACCGTCCACCAGTCTGAGTAACGACCCTTAACCCCGACTCTCTGATTTCTGTTTTGTAACCAGCTTGCTATCCATTCTGCTACCTGTCCCCTGACTCCACATTCTCCGACCTTGGTCATGAGTCTACAATGCGGCACCTCATCGACGGCCTTTTGAAAATCTCAATATATTACATCTACTACATTACCCTTGTCTACCCTTTCTGTTACTTCTTCAAAGAATTCAATAAGGTTGGTTAAGCATGACCTTCCCTTTTGAAATCCGTGCTGACTGCTCTTTATTATATTTTCAGTTCCTCGATGTTTTTCTGTTGCATCTTTGAGGAAAGATTCCATTATCTTTCCTACCACCGACATTAAGCTAATTGGTCTATAGTTCCCTGGACTGGTTCTATCTCTCTTTTTAAATATAGGAATAACGTTAGCTGTCCACCAGTCCTCTGGCACTATTCCCTTTTCTAATGAATGTTTCTATACATGTAATAGTGCCTCTGCTATCTCTTCCCTAATTTCTTTTAATATTCAATCCACGCAGACCAGGGGTTTTATCTTCTCCAAGTTTGATTCGTTCAGCAGTTATCGCCCCCCCCCTTTCTATCTCAAATGTCTTGATATCTTTTTTGACCTCTTTTTCTCGCGTCCCGGCCCGCTTGTTCCAAAAGTCTACCAACTCTCTGGGAAAAGGAGAGCTGCGCACCATCCTAGCTAGTCCTACCCTTGTGTAACTTATAACTGGACCCCCCCCCCCCGCAACCCCCCAACCCTCCACGACCGATCTGATTGAATCATAAAGCGCAGAAGGAGGCCATTCGGCCCATTGTGCCCGTGCTGGCCCTTTGAAAGAGCTCTCCGATTAGTCCCACTCTTTCCCCACATTTCCTGCACATTTTTTCCTTTCCCAGTATTTATCCGATTCCCTTTTTGAAAGTTATTATTGAATCTGCTTCCGCCGCCCTTTCAGGCAGTTCCAGGCGGTAACAACCCTCTAATGGAAATAATTTGTCAGAATGGCACAATCTGGTCCCTTCGTTATTTTAGAGACCTCAATGAAATCGGCCCTTAGTCTACGCTGCTCTAAAGTAAATAGACACAGCTTCTGAAGCTGATCAGGGCGTGCAAGGTGTTTTAAACTAGCAATCAATCTCGTTACCCTTCCTCAATATCACGCAACGAGTGAGGGGAGCAAAACTGAACACTTTATTCGAAATGAGGCCTAACCAAAGCCTGGCCATGCCTCCATTTTAAAATTCTCATCCTGGTTTTCAAATCCCTCCGTGGCCCTCGCCCCCCCTTCCTATCTCTGTAACCTCCTCCAGCCCCTACAACCCTCCCAGATCTCCGCGCTCCTCCAATTCTGGCCTCTTGCGCACCCCCCCCGATTTTAATCGCTCCACCATTGGCGGCCGTGCCTTCAGCTGCCTGGGCCCTAAGCTCTGGAATTCCCTCCCTAAACCTCTCCGCCTCTCTCTCTCCTCCTTAAAACCTCCCTCTTTGACCAAGCTTTTGGTCACCTGTCCTAATATCTCCTTATGTGGCTCGGTGTCAAATTTTCGGACGATTTACACTCCTGTAAAGCGCCTCGGGACGTTTTACTATGTTAAAGGCGCTATATAAATGCAGGTTGTTGTTGTCTGTATCAAGTACAAAACGGTATGTTTCGTTGACATGAGACGAACAAAATTTGAAACCATGTCAAAATGGAATATTTATATTTTATTATGTGTTCTAAGTGGCTATAACTATTGCTTTCCTTTTATTTGCTAATACTAAGAACTCAAAACATGTTTGGAGGGAAGTCCAGAATAAAAGTCCTCACTTTTAAAACATTTTACCAAAAAAAGTTTTGTTTAAATGTATTAATTACTGTCGAGGAGGTATTTGCGAATGAAGAAAGGATGCAAGAAAGAATAAGATTAAATTAAAGTTTCAAACATTTCTTGGCCTTCACTGGAAAAGTTACCCGCACAAAAGATGGAAGGTAAAGATGTCTTTATGTGACTGCAGCATTTATTGAAATTTATACCAGCATTGGGCAAGGAAACCACAGTTTCTTTATTTTCCAGGAGCCAACAAGAAAACTCTTACTCCACTCTCTCTGGTGAGTTCTCTCGCCACCCTCTTCCCATATCCTGACAGTGGAGATGAGCAGCCCTCCCAAACTTCAAAATCCAACGACCTCCCAATCCCGTGCAGCAACAGAATATCAGAAAACATCCAGCTAGTGTTATACAAGATCATGAAGTGTGTTATTGGGGTATAACGATCCTGTGTGTATATATATCACACCCTGTGTTATTGGGTATAACGATCCTGTGTGTATATATATCACACCCTGTGTTATTGGGGTATAACGATCCTGTGTGTATATATATCACACCCTGTGTGTTATTGGGGTAAAACGATCCTGTGTGTATATATATCACACCCTGTGTTATTGGGTGTAACGATCCTGTGTGTATATATATCACACCCTGTGTTATTGGGTGTAACGATCCTGTGTGGAAATATATCACACCCTGTGTGTTATTGGGGTATAACGATCCTGTGTGTATATATATCACACCCTGTGTGTTATTGGGGTATAACGATCCTGTGTGTATATATATCACACCCTGTGTTATTGGGTGTAACGATCCTGTGTGTATATATATCACACCCTGTGTGTTATTGGGGTATAACGATCCTGTGTGTATATATATCACACCCTGTGTTATTGGGTGTAACGATCCTGTGTGTATATATATCACACCCTGTGTTATTGGGTGTAACGATCCTGTGTGTATATATATCACACCCTGTGTTATTGGGTGTAACGATCCTGTGTGTATATATATCACACCCTGTGTGTTATTGGGGTATAACGATCCTGTGTGCATATATATCACACCCTGTGTTATTGGGTGTAACGATCCTGTGTGTATATATATCACACCCTGTGTTATTGGGTGTAACGATCCTGTGTGTATATATATCACACCCTGTGTGTTATTGGGTGTAACGATCCTGTGTGTATATATATCACACCCTGTGTGTTATTGGGGTATAACGATCCTGTGTATATATATATCACACCCTGTGTGTTATTGGGGTATAACGATCCTGTGTGTACATATATCACACCCTGTGTGTTATTGGGGTATAACGATCCTGTGTGTATATATATCACACCCTGTGTGTTATTGGGGTATAACGATCCTGTGTGTATATATATCACACCCTGTGTGTTATTGGGTTATAACGATCCTGTGTGTATATATATAACACCCTGTGTGTTATTGGGGTATAACGATCCTGTGTGTATATATATCACACCCTGTGTTATTGGGTGTAACGATCCTGTGTGTATATATATCACACCCTGTGTTATTGGGTGTAACGATCCTGTGTGTATATATATCACACCCTGTGTGTTATTGGGGTATAACGATCCTGTGTATATATATATCACACCCTGTGTGTTATTGGGGTATAACGATCCTGTGTATATATATATCACACCCTGTGTGTTATTGGGGTATAACGATCCTGTGTGTATATATATCACACCCTGTGTTATTGGGGTGTAACGATCCTGTGTGTATATATATCACACCCTGTGTTATTGGGTGTAACGATCCTGTGTGTATATATATATCACACCCTGTGTGTTATTGGGTTATAACGATCCTGTGTGTATATATATCACACCCTGTGTTATTGGGGTATAACGATCCTGTCTGTATATATATCACACCCTGTGTTATTGGGGTATAACGATCCTGTGTGTATATATATCACACCCTGTGTGTTATTGGGGTATAACGATCCTGTGTATATATATATCACACCCTGTGTGTTATTGGGGTATAACGATCCTGTGTGTACATATATCACACCCTGTGTGTTATTGGGGTATAACGATCCTGTGTGTATATATATCACACCCTGTGTGTTATTGGGGTATAACGATCCTGTGTGTATATATATCACACCCTGTGTGTTATTGGGTTATAACGATCCTGTGTGTATATATATAACACCCTGTGTGTTATTGGGGTATAACGATCCTGTGTGTATATATATCACACCCTGTGTTATTGGGTGTAACGATCCTGTGTGTATATATATCACACCCTGTGTTATTGGGTGTAACGATCCTGTGTGTATATATATCACACCCTGTGTGTTATTGGGGTATAACGATCCTGTGTATATATATATCACACCCTGTGTGTTATTGGGGTATAACGATCCTGTGTATATATATATCACACCCTGTGTGTTATTGGGGTATAACGATCCTGTGTGTATATATATCACACCCTGTGTTATTGGGGTGTAACGATCCTGTGTGTATATATATCACACCCTGTGTTATTGGGTGTAACGATCCTGTGTGTATATATATATCACACCCTGTGTGTTATTGGGTTATAACGATCCTGTGTGTATATATATCACACCCTGTGTTATTGGGGTATAACGATCCTGTCTGTATATATATCACACCCTGTGTTATTGGGGTATAACGATCCTGTGTGTATATATATCACACCCTGTGTGTTATTGGGGTATAACGATCCTGTGTGTATATATATCACACCCTGTGTGTTATTGGGGTATAACGATCCTGTGTGTATATATATCACACCCTGTGTGTTATTGGGGTAAAACGGTCCTGTGTGTATATATATCACACCCTGTGTGTTATTGGGGTATAACGATCCTGTGTGTATATATATCACACCCTGTGTTATTGGGTGTAACGATCCTGTGTGTATATATATCACACCCTGTGTGTTATTGGGGTATAACGATCCTGTGTGTATATATATCACACCCTGTGTGTTATTGGGGTATAACGATCCTGTGTGTATATATATCACACCCTGTGTTATTGGGTGTAACGATCCTGTGTGTATATATATATCACACCCTGTGTGTTATTGGGGTATAACGATCCTGTGTGTATATATATCACACCCTGTGTTATTGGGGTATAACGATCCTGTGTGTATATATATCACACCCTGTGTTATTGGGGTATAACGATCCTGTGTGTATATATATCACACCCTGTGTTATTGGGGTATAACGATCCTGTGTGTATATATATCACACCCTGTGTGTTATTGGGGTATAACGATCCTGTGTGTATATATATCACACCCTGTGTGTTATGGGGGTATAACGATCCTGTGTGTATATATATCACACCCTGTGTGTTATGGGGGTATAACGATCCTGTGTGTATATATATCACACCCTGTGTGTTATTGGGGTATTATGATCCTGTGTGTATATATATCACACCCTGTGTGTTATTGGGGTGTAACGATCCTGTGTGTATATATATCACACCCTGTGTTATTGGGGTATAACGATCCTGTGTATATATATCACACCCTGTGTTATTGGGGTATAACGATCCTGTGTTTATGTATCACACCCTGTGTGTTATTGGTTTATAACGATCCTGTGTTTATATATCACACCCTGTGTGTTATTGGTTTATAACGATCCTGTGTTTATATATCACACCCTGTGTGTTATTGGGGTATAACGATCCTGTGTGTATATATATCACACCCTGTGTGTTATTGGGGTATAACGATCCTGTGTGTATATATATCACACCCTGTGTTATTGGGATATAACGATCCTGTGTGTATATATATCACACCCTGTGTTATTGGGGTATAACGATCCTGTGTGTATATATGTCACACCCTGTGTTATTGGGGTATAACGATCCTGTGTGTATATATATCACATCCTGTGTTAATAGGGTATAACGATCCTGTGTGTATATATATCACACCCTGTGTTATTGGGGTATAACGATCCTGTGTGTATATATATCACACCCTGTGTGTTATTGGGTGTAACGATCCTGTGTGCATATATATCACACCCTGTGTGTTATTGGGGTATAATGATCCTGTGTGTATATATATCACACCCTGTGTGTTATTGGGGGTAACGATCCTGTGTGTATATATATCACACCCTGTGTGTTATTGGGGTATAACGATCCTGTGTGTATATATATCACACCCTGTGTGTTATTGGGTGTAACGATCCTGTGTGTATATATATCACACCCTGTGTGTTATTGGGTATAACGATCCTGTGTGTATATATATCACACCCTGTGTGTTATTGGGGTATAACGATCCTGTGTGTATATATATCACACCCTGTGTGTTATTGGGTATAATGATCCTGTGTGTATATATATCACACCCTGTGTTATTGGGGTATAACGATCCTGTGTATATATATCACACCCAGTGTGTTATTGGGGTATAACGATCCTGTGTATATATATCACTCCCTGTGTATAACGATCCTGTGTGAAGATATATCACACCCTGTGTGTTATTGGGGTGTAACGATCCTGTGTGTATATATATCACACCCTGTGTTATTGGGGTATAACGATCCTGTGTGTATATATATCACACCCTTTGTGTTATTGGGGTATAACGATCCTGTGTGTATATGTATCACACCCTATGTTATTGGGGTATAACGATCCTGTGTGTATATATATCACACCCTGTGTTATTGGGGTTTAACGATCCTGTGTGTATATATATCACACCCTGTGTTATTGGGGTATAACGATCCTGTGTATATATATCACACCCTGTGTTATTGGGGTTTAACGATCCTGCGTGTATATATATCACACCCTGTGTGTTATTGGGTGTAACGATCCTGTGTGTATATATCACACCCTGTGTTACTGAGGCATAATGATCCTGTGTTTATATATAATCACACCCTGTGTGTTATTGGGGTGTAACGAACCTGTGTGTAAATATATCACACCCTGTGTGTTATTGGGGTATAATGATCCTGTGTTTATATATATCACACCCTGTGTTATTGGGATATAACGATCCTGTGTATATATATCACACCCTGTGTTACTGAGGCATTATGATCCTGTGTTTATATATATCACACCCTGTGTGTTATTGGGGTGTAACGATCCTGTGTGTATATATATCACACCCAGTGTTATTGGGGTAAAACGATCCTGTGTGTATATATATCACACCCTGTGTTATTGGGGTATAACGATCCTGTGTAAATATATCACACCCTGTGTGTTATTGGGGTGTAACGATCCTGTGTATATATATATCACACCCTGTGTGTTATTGGGTTATAACAATCCTGTGTGTATATATATCACACCCTGTGTGTTATTGGGGTATAACGATCCTGTGTGTATATATATCACACCCTGTGTGTTATTTGGGTATAACGATCCTGTGTGTATATATATCACACCCTGTGTGTTATGGGGGTATAACGATCCTGTGTGTATATATATCACACCCTGTGTGTTATTGGGGTATTATGATCCTGTGTGTATATATATCACACCCTGTGTGTTATTGGGGTGTAACGATCCTGTGTGTATATATATCACACCCTGTGTTATTGGGGTATAACGATCCTGTGTATATATATCACACCCTGTGTTATTGGGGTATAACGATCCTGTGTTTATATATCACACCCTGTGTGTTATTGGTTTATAACGATCCTGTGTTTATATATCACACCCTGTGTGTTATTGGTTTATAACGATCCTGTGTTTATATATCACACCCTGTGTGTTATTGGGGTATAACGATCCTGTGTGTATATATATCACACCCTGTGTGTTATTGGGGTATAACGATCCTGTGTGTATATATATCACACCCTGTGTTATTGGGATATAACGATCCTGTGTGTATATATATCACACCCTGTGTTATTGGGGTATAACGATCCTGTGTGTATATATGTCACACCCTGTGTTATTGGGGTATAACGATCCTGTGTGTATATATATCACATCCTGTGTTAATAGGGTATAACGATCCTGTGTGTATATATATCACACCCTGTGTTATTGGGGTATAACGATCCTGTGTGTATATATATCACACCCTGTGTGTTATTGGGTGTAACGATCCTGTGTGCATATATATCACACCCTGTGTGTTATTGGGGTATAATGATCCTGTGTGTATATATATCACACCCTGTGTGTTATTGGGGGTAACGATCCTGTGTGTATATATATCACACCCTGTGTGTTATTGGGGTATAACGATCCTGTGTGTATATATATCACACCCTGTGTGTTATTGGGTGTAACGATCCTGTGTGTATATATATCACACCCTGTGTGTTATTGGGTATAACGATCCTGTGTGTATATATATCACACCCTGTGTGTTATTGGGGTATAACGATCCTGTGTGTATATATATCACACCCTGTGTGTTATTGGGTATAATGATCCTGTGTGTATATATATCACACCCTGTGTTATTGGGGTATAACGATCCTGTGTATATATATCACACCCAGTGTGTTATTGGGGTATAACGATCCTGTGTATATATATCACTCCCTGTGTATAACGATTCTGTGTGAAGATATATCACACCCTGTGTGTTATTGGGGTGTAACGATCCTGTGTGTATATATATCACACCCTGTGTTATTGGGGTATAACGATCCTGTGTGTATATATATCACACCCTTTGTGTTATTGGGGTATAACGATCCTGTGTGTATATGTATCACACCCTATGTTATTGGGGTATAACGATCCTGTGTGTATATATATCACACCCTGTGTTATTGGGGTTTAACGATCCTGTGTGTATATATATCACACCCTGTGTTATTGGGGTATAACGATCCTGTGTATATATATCACACCCTGTGTTATTGGGGTTTAACGATCCTGCGTGTATATATATCACACCCTGTGTGTTATTGGGTGTAACGATCCTGTGTGTATATATCACACCCTGTGTTACTGAGGCATAATGATCCTGTGTTTATATATAATCACACCCTGTGTGTTATTGGGGTGTAACGAACCTGTGTGTAAATATATCACACCCTGTGTGTTATTGGGGTATAATGATCCTGTGTTTATATATATCACACCCTGTGTTATTGGGATATAACGATCCTGTGTATATATATCACACCCTGTGTTACTGAGGCATAATGATCCTGTGTTTATATATATCACACCCTGTGTGTTATTGGGGTGTAACGATCCTGTGTGTATATATATCACACCCAGTGTTATTGGGGTAAAACGATCCTGTGTGTATATATATCACACCCTGTGTTATTGGGGTATAACGATCCTGTGTAAATATATCACACCCTGTGTGTTATTGGGGTGTAACGATCCTGTGTATATATATATCACACCCTGTGTGTTATTGGGTTATAACAATCCTGTGTGTATATATATCACACCCTGTGTGTTATTGGGGTATAACGATCCTGTGTATATATATATCACACCCTGTGTGTTATTGGTGTATAACAATCCTGTGTGTATATATATCACACCCTGTGTGTTATTGGGGTATAACGATCCTGTGTGTATATATATCACACCCTGTGTGTTCTTGGGGTATAACGATCCTGTATGTATATATATCACACCCTGTGTGTTATTGGTGTATAACGATCCTGTGTGTATATATATCACACCCTGTGTGTTATTGGGGTATAACGATCCTGTGTGTATATATATCACACCCTGTGTGTTCTTGGGGTATAACGATCCTGTATGTATATATATCACACCCTGTGTGTTATTGGGGTGTAACGATCCTGTGTGTATATATATCACACCCTGTGTGTTATTGGGGTGTAACGATCCTGTATGTATATATATCACACCCTGTATTATTGGGGTATAACGATCCTGTGTATATATATATCACACCCTGTGTGTTATTGGGGTGTAACGATCCTATGTGTATATATATCACACCCTGTATTATTGGGGTATAACAATCCTGTGTATATATATATCACACCCTGTGTGTTATTGGGGTATAACGATCCTGTGTATATATATCACACCCTGTGTGTTATTGGGGTATAGCGATCCTGTGTGTATATATATCACACCCTGTGTGTTATTGGGTGTAACGAACCTGTGTGTATATATATCACACCCTGTGTGTTCTTGGGGTATAACGATCCTGTGTGTATATATATCACACCCTGTGTGTTATTGGGTTATAACGATCCTGTGTGTATATATATCACACCCTGTGTGTTATTGGGTTATAACGATCCTGTGTGTATATATATCACACCCTGTGTTATTGGGGTATAACGATCCTGTGTGTATATATATCACACTCAGTGTTATTGGGGTAAAACGATCCTGTGTGTAAATATATCGCACCCTGTGTGTTCTTGGGGTATAACGATCCTGTGTGTATATATATCACACCCCCTGTGTTATTGGGGTATAACGATCCTGTGTGTATATATATCACACCCTGTGTGTTCTTGGGGTATAACGATCCTGTGTGTATATATATCACACCCCCTGTGTTATTGGGGTATAACGATCCTGTGTGTATATATATCACACCCTGTGTGTTCTTGGGGTATAACGATCCTGTGTGTATATATATCACACCCTGTGTGTTATTGGGGTATAACGATCCTGTGTGTATATATATCACACCCTGTGTGTTATTGGGTGTAACGATCCTGTGTGTATATATATCACACCCTGTGTGTTATTTGGGTATAACGATCCTGTGTGTATATATATCACACCCTGTGTGTTATTGGGTTATAATGATCCTGTGTGTATATATATCACACCCTGTGTGTTATTTGGGTATAACGATCCTGTGTGTATATATATCACACCCTGTGTGTTATTTGGGTATAACGATCCTGTGTGTATATATATCACACCCTGTGTTATTGGGTGTAACGATCCTGTGTGTATATATATCACACCCTGTGTGTTCTTGGGGTATAACGATCCTGTATGTATATATATCACACCCTGTATTATTGGGGTATAACGATCCTGTGTATATATATATATATCACACCCTGTGTGTTATTGGGGTATAACGATCCTGTGTGTATATATATCACACCCTGTGTGTTATTGGGGTATAACGATCCTGTGTGTATATATATCACACCCTGTGTGTTATTGGGTATAACGATCCTGTGTGTATATATATCACACCCTGTGTGTTATTGGGGTATAACGATCCTGTGTGTATATATATCACACCCTGTGTGTTATTGGGTATAACGATCCTATGTGTATATATATCACACCCTGTGTGTTATTGGGTATAACGATCCTGTGTGTATATATATCACACCCTGTGTGTTATTGGGGTATAACGATCCTGTGTGTATATATATCACACCCTGTGTGTTATTGGGTGTAACGATCCTGTGTGTATATATATCACACCCTGTGTGTTATTGGGGTATAACGATCCTGTGTGTATATATATCACACCCTGTGTGTTATTGGGGTATAACGATCCTGTGTTTATATATATCACACCCTGTGTGTTATTGGGGTATAACGATCCTGTGTGTATATATATCACACCCTGTGTGTTATTGGGGTATAACGATCCTGTGTGTATATACATTACACCCTGTGTGTTATTGGGGTATAACGATCCTGTGTATATATATCACACCCTGTGTGTTATTGGGGTATAACGATCCTGTGTGTATATATATCACACCCTGTGTGTTATTGGGGTGTAACGATCCTGTGTGTATATATATCACACCCTGTGTTATTGGGGTGTAACGATCCTGTGTGTATATATATCACACCCTGTGTTATTGAGGTATAACGATCCTGTGTGTATATATATCACACCCTGTGTGTTATTGGGTTATAATGATCCTGTGTATATATATCACACCCTGTGTTATTGGGGTATAACGATCCTGTGTGTATATATATCACACCCTGTGTGTTATTGGGGTATAACGATCCTGTGTGTATATATCACACCCTGTGTGTTATTGGGTTATAACGATCCTGTGTGTATATATATCACACCCTGTGTTATTGGGGTATAACGATCCTGTGTGTATATATATCACACCCTGTGTTATTGGGGTATAACGATCCTGTGTGTCTATATATCACACCCTGTGTTATTGGGGTATAACGATCCTGTGTGTATATATATCACACCCTGTGTTATTGGGGTATAACGATCCTGTGTGTATATATATCACACCCTGTGTTATTGGGGTATAACGATCCTGTGTGTATATATATCACACCCTGTGTTATTGGGGTATAACGATCCTGTGTGTATATATATCACACCCTGTGTGTTATTGGGGTATAACGATCCTGTGTGTATATATATCACACCCTGTGTTATTGGGGTATAATGATCCTGTGTTATTGGGGTATAACGATCCTTTGTGTATATATATCACACCCTGTGTTATTGGGGTATAACGATCCTGTGTGTATATAACCTGACCTATTCCCCCTTCTCACCCAATGCCTCAATCACTTCTCCCACCAGCAACACATTCAATTGTCCTTTGACCCCACTCGTACTGCGAACATTAATACCTTTACCTTATTCCCACTTTGTTTGTCCTTTTCCATGCAAAAATTTCTCCTAAATTCCTCATTCTGTCCCCATTATCAGACCGGTCAGTGAATATCACTCCTCTCTCTGACCCAGAAGATTGGGGGTTCGATATCCACTCCAGGGGCTTGACTCCGTAATCTGGACCGTCACTCCCAGCGCCAGCCCCGAGGGAGTGCAGCATTGTTGGAGGTGCCGTCTTTCTAATGAGAGTTTAAACCTGCTGCCCCCGTCTGGCTGTTCAGGTGGATGTTAATAATCCCACGGCCACTGTTGGAAGAAGAGCAGGGGGAGTTCTCCCGATGTCCGGGGGCCAATATTTATCCCTTAACCAACATGAGCAAAAATACAGATTAACTTTGATCCCCTCGCTGTGTGTGTGACGTTGATGGTGCAAAATGAGTTTGCGTACACAACCCTTCAAAAATAATTTGTTATGTGTGACCCCTTGATAAGGTAGTGTATTTCTGTAAGTATTTCATCACTCCAAACCCAGAAACTATCTCAGGACTGCAACCAGAAATCCTCCAGGACCCTGTCGCTGATCACTGTCTCTGTTTCTGGTTCCCTTCTAGGTTTTTAATCTCCACTGCCCTTTGTCATGGACGTCCTCCACTGAGACTCACTCCCGCTTTCCAGGGGGAGCAGATCACAGCCTCTCGGACCCCCCTCCGAGCGACAGCACCAGCACTGACCGAAACCCGCCGACCGAAACCCGCAGCCAGCTGCACGGTAACGTAACGGGCTGGGACGTGGGGGCCAGGAGAGGTGATTGGGAGACGTGAAACCCCCTTTACAGATCAAATCAGCATTCAAATGACGACTGGCGGCGCAGGGAGTGCGTGCGAGACGCTCCCAGGGAGTGCGTGCGAGACGCTCCCAGGGAGTGCGTGCGAGACGCTCCCAGGGAGTGCGTGCGAGACGCTCCCAGGGAGTGCGTGCGAGACGCTCCCAGGGAGTGCGTGCGAGACGCTCCCAGGGAGTGCGTGCGAGACGCTCGGCTTCTGATCCGATTGTACGGATGTGTTAACTTGAAGGGATGGAAATCACACCAATAGAAACCCAACCGACCTGCCTGCATCCCGGAATCGGAGAGGGCGGGTGTAGAAATCGAGGGCTGCTTCATTTCCCGTTCTCCTCGTTTCCCCGAGGGTGTTGGCCCTTGTTTGGGGTTTGGGGGGGGGTGCGTGGGGGTTGGCGGCAGAGAAGATCAGGTCGAGTGTTTCTGCTCCCGGTCGTCGTCGGGGTGGAGTTTGGCTTGGCGGCGATGCCTCCCACAGGCGAATAGTCCACTGGCACTCACACGGTGGGTTCTTGGATGAGGTACAGCCGGACGCCCCGTGCCCACCTTGGAACTGTATCCGGGGCTGGGGGGGGGGGTTCTTTAGGATGGAAGTATGGTGCTCCGAGGGGAGATGTCACGTTCTATGGAACTTACGTTATTTCAGGGCCTTGTGTTCGTTCTGTATTTCAGATATTGCCGCCTCCGATGCCTCGGACACTGAGTGGCAGTCACTGGCGGACATAGCTTCATACTGTGAAAGCCTCGCCCAGGCCTTTTCCCTGGAGGGTGAGTGAGTTTCTGACGGAGCACTTGAGGGTCAGGAAATGATTCATCGTGTTTTTCTATTTGGATGGAGGGAGAAGGGAGAGATTCTGACCTGCTGAGTATCACAAGGCTGCTAGGCCTGTCTAAGTCAGTGACACTTTCCCTGTGACCCTGTGACTGTGACCCTGGGTCAGTGACCCTTTCCCTGTGACCCTGGGTCAGTGACCCTTTCCCTGTGACCCTGGGTCAGTGACCCTTTCCCTGTGACCCTGGGTCAGTGACCCATTCCCTGTGACTCTGGGTCAGTGACCCTTTCCCTGTGACCCTGGGTCAGTGACCCTTTCCCTGTGACCCTGGGTGAGTGACCCTTTCCCTGTGACCCTGGGTCAGTGCCCCTTTCCCTGTGACCCTGGGTCAGTGACCCTTCCCCTGTGACCCTGGGTCAGTGACCCTTGCCCAGTGACCCTGGGTCAGTGACCCTTGCCCAGTGACCCTGGGTCAGTGACCCTTGCCCAGTGACCCTGGGTCAGTGACCCTTGCCCAGTGACCCTGGGTCAGTGACCCTTGCCCAGTGACCCTGGGTCAGTGACCCTTTCCCTGTGACCTTGGGTCAGTGCCCCTTGCCCTGTGACCCTGGGTCAGTGACCCATTCCCTGTGACTCTGGGTCAGTGACCCTTTCCCTGTGACCCTGGGTCAGTGACCCTTTCCCTGTGACCCTGGATCAGTGACCCTTGCACTGTGACTCTGGGTCAGTGCCTCTTGCCCTGTGACCCTGGATCAGTGCCCCTTTCCCTGTGACCCTGGGTCAGTGACCCTTCCCCTGTGACCCTGGGTCAGTGCCCCTTCCCCTGTGACCCTGGGTCAGTGACCCTTCCCCTGTGACCTTGGGTCCCAATAGCAAAATGCATTGCTCCAGACCAGTGGGCAGAGGCTGACCCGATAGCATCACAGCACCCAGCCCTGTGCCCAGGGGCATTGCTCACCCACCCACTGGCCTGTGTTACCTGCTGCAATGAATCTCTCCTCTTTCCGTTGCCAGAAGACGGCACAGCGGAGGACGCCAGACCTGTCGAAACCACTGAATCGAAGGGAGAGACCAGGCCGAGGTAGGTTCATCCTGAGCTCGATAGGGTAAAGCAGGATGTTGGGATTCTGCGGGTCAGTGGGAATTCTCCCCACTGTCGGAGAGACCGTTCACTCGGACATTCCCTGGGTGAACGTAGCAACCCGGGCCTGGTTACTGGGCCCTGCAGGCCCGAAAAGCCTGGGGCTCAAATCCTGGTCCGTGGTGAGTTGGCGAGTCTCAGTCAGTGCTGTCAAAACCAAGGTACTGGAGCAGGGTTGGGCAGCAAGTCGTTGTAAGGCCTTGGAGAGGGAAGGGTAGGAGAGAAGAGAAGAGGGAGAGTTGGTTTTCCACGGGTGGAAGTGGGGGTTTTTTTGACAGGGATGGGAGACGAGCCACCCTTCAGAAGTAAAAAAAGAATACACCTTAACAAGATTAACTAGAGGAGTCCTTGGTGTGGAGACACGCAGATCATTAAAGGGAGCGGCGTACCCAGAGGTACAGTGCAGATCCGGGCTCAATGAACACGGGACGGTCGGCCGCAGTTGGAGTTATGAGTACAGTTTGGGACATTTTGTGGGAGGGGCAGTACGATCCCGTCTCCAATGATGGGATGGATATTCCCGGTTTCTTCCCAGGCTTCCCCTGCTAACCCCTTGCCCTGTACGGCCCGCTCTCTGGAACTCTCTTTACATGAGAGCCCGGACCCTGTGGGCAGGTATCATGGGGGTGGGGGCTGCCCAGGGCACCATAGCCAAGACTCTGCCCATCTCCCAGTGTTGGCGCAATTCCCAACCGGGGTCACTGGATAGGGGAACCCTGGCTGATGTTTCCCCTGCCTTGCCCTGAGGGCCGGTTATAACATTCCCTGGTCACCTTGGTCCAGATTGGCCGCCTCTGCACATTTCTAGACTGGGCGCTCAATGCAATTCAACATTGTATATCTGTAACCCTAGGTGTCAGCTGTGGCTCAGCGGGTCTCTCCTCTCGCCCCTGAGTCAGGACGTCGCACAAAAATCCAGGCTGACGCTTCCACTGCAGCACTGAGGGAGTGCTGCACTGTCAGAGGCGCCGTCTTTCGGGGCGAGACGTTAAACTGAAGCCCTGCCTGCCCTCTCAGGTGGATATTAACGATCCCGTGGCCGCTATTGGAAGACGAGGCGTCGGGAGGGGAGGGGGGGTAATCCTGGGGCCAATATTTACCCAAACCCCCAGGTGATCCGGTCTTTATCACGTTGCTGTTTGTGGGATCTTGCTGTGCGCAAATCGGCTGCCGCTTTTCCTACGTCACAGCTTCAAAAGTTCCGTCGTTGGCTGGATAAGCGCTTTGGGACGTCCTGAGGTGGCGAAAGGCGCTAGAGAAATGCAGGTCTGCCTTTCTCTCAGTGACCAAACCGATGGGATGTCCAGATGTGTTGTGTGAGAGAGGTGGTGATCGGGGGAGGGGCTGCAATACCGCCGGGCGCCTGCTGGTGGCAACACTGAGACCAGAGCTGTTTAATGGAGCGACGGTGCCACCTACAGGTCATAGAAGCATAGGCGCAGGAGAAGGCCATTCGGCCCCTCGAGCCTGCTGCCCCATTCAACATGATCAGGGCTCATCCTCTATCTCAACACCAAATTCCCGCTCCCTCCCCACACCCCTTGACGCCTTTTGCCTCCAGAAATCTATCCGGCTCCTTCTTGAACACATCGAATGACTCGGCCTCCCCAGCCTCCTTATGGGAGAGAATTCCACAGGTTCACCACCCTCCGAGTGAAGAGATTTCTCCTCATCTCAGTCCGAAATGTCCAAGCCCCGTATCCTGAGACCGTGACCCCCTCGTCCTGGACCCCCCTCCAGCCAGGGGACACATCCTCCCTGCATCCAGTCTGTCCAGCCCTGTCGGAATTTTATACCTTTCAATGAGATCCCCTCCCACTCTTTTAAACTCGAGTGAATACAGGCCGAGTCGACCCAATCTCTCCTCATACGACAGCCCTGCCATCCCAGGAATCACCTCGGGACGTCCCAAAGAGCTTTACAGCCAATGAAGTACCTTTTTTTGAAGTGTGGTCACTGTTGTGATGTAGGAAACGCGGCAGCTAATTTGCGCACAGCAAGATCCCACAAACAGCAACGTGATAATGACCAGATAATGTTTTTTGGTGACGTTGGTTGAGGGATAAATATCGGCCCCAGGACACCGGGGAGAACTCCCCCACCCTGCTCTTCTTCCAATAGTGGCCGTGGGACCTGAGAGGGGCAGACGGGCCCTCGGTTTAACGTCTCATCCGAAAGACGGCACCTCCGACAGTGCGGCGCTCCCTCGGTACTGGCACTGGGGAGTGTCGGCCTGGATTATGGGGCTCAAGTCTCTGGAGTGGGGCTCGAACCCACGACCTTCTGACTCAGAGGCAGAGAACCTCCCCTGGTTTGACTCGAACACCTCCTAAGCCCCACATCCAAACATTGGAGCTGCCGTTTCCAGGTTGATTTGTGGGGGGAAAGATCGGAAAGCCTCCTTATTGGGCCAGACGGAAGGCCCCACGTTCCCTCCTCAGCCTGTGCTCAGTTAGCTAATCTCAATTGGCCTCAGTGCCCCCTGGAAGGCGGGAGTGGGAGGGGGCGGCGGGAGGTGGGACATCAGCTCCTGATCCAGCGACCGGCCTGCTGCCCATTCGCCCACTCTCCCCACGCTGCCGGAAATGTGTGACGGTTGGACGAGGGATACGATTGGGCCTGGCCGCGATGCCCCCCGTAGTTCAATAGCTGGTTTCACAGACGAAGGGGCCAGTGGAACCCGTACCCCAGCGAGATTCGGAGCCGGCAGAGGGGGAAGAAGCAATAACAATGGGAGCCAAACAGAAAACTTAGTTTAAAAAACTTAACCGACTTGTTCAATTTATTTATTTTGCTTCTTTTTCCTCGCAGGGAATCTCCGACAGGACTGAACGAGAAGGTTGTCCATTTGGAAGCGATTGTCAAGCAGCTTCAGCAGAAGCTGATCAAGGTGAGGAGAGACGATCAATCGCAGGTCGTCACTGAGGTGTCCCCTCCGTGTGAGCTCGATCACCAGTGTCAAATCAAGGGAGTGCCCAGGCTCACCAGGAACTCATACCGTGTAGGCCTCATACAATCAAGGGACAGTGTAGAGGGAGCTTTACTCTGTATCTAACCCGTGCTGTACCTGCTCTGGGAGTGTTTGACGGGACAGTGTAGAGGGAGCTTTACTCTGTATCTAACCCGTGCTGTACCTGCTCTGGGAGTGTTTGATGGGACAGTGTAGAGGGAGCTTTACTCTGTATCTAACCCTGTACCTGCCCTGGGAGTGTTTGATGGGACAGTGTAGAGGGAGCTTTACTCTGTATCTAACCCTGTACCTGCCCTGGGAGTGTTTGATGGGACAGTGTAGAGGGAGCTTTACTCTGTATCTAACCCTGCCCTGGGAGCGTTTGACGGGACAGTGTAGAGGGAGCTTTACTCTATCTAACCCGTGCTGTACCTGCCCTGGGAGTGTTTGATGGGACAGTGTAGAGGGAGCTTTACTCTGTATCTAACCCGTGCTGTACCTGCCCTGGGAGTGTTTGATGGGACAGTGTAGAGGGAGCTTTACTCTGTATCTAACCCGTGCTGTACCTGCCCTGGGAGTGTTTGACGGGACAGTGTAGAGGGAGCTTTACTCTGTATCTAACCCGTGCTGTACCTCCCCTGGGAGTGTTTGATGGGACAGTGTAGAGGGAGCTTTACTCTGTATCTAACCCTGTACCTGCCCTGGGAGTGTTTGACGGGGACAGTGTAGAGGGAGCTTTACTCTGTATCTAACCCTGCCCTGGGAGCGTTTGACGGGGATGGTGTAAACGGTGACGAGGATGTTGTTTTCATTTATCGAAATCTTGAAACAGGAGCAGGAGGACAAGGGCCGTGCTGGAGACTGAGGTCCAGCAGCTCCGACTGAACAACCAGCGACTCCATCAGGACCCTCAGACCACAGTGTGCCACCTCTTAAAAGTAACCTCATCACTGAGCCGAGGTGCCCCTAAACCTTAGTGACTGTGCGTGAAGTGTGGGACCAGGTGAGGATTCACCAGCTCTCTGTACTCGAGTGGAGACCCTGCCTGTCGGCCGCAAGCAAAGGCCAGCAATTATAACCGGTGCCGATACGCTTTGTTTCTGGAATCTTCCGCCACTGGCTGGCTCGGAATTCCCCTCCCGGTTTCTTGTTGCCCGGGGGAGATCTCTCAGTGACATCGCTGACGGTTTCACAGCGAACAAAAGATATTTAGGGAGTGCCATTGCCTGTTCTCTTTTCCCCTGCCCTGCGAAGTTCAGGTCCTGTTCGACAAGAACAGGAGAGGGCCGTTCGGCCCTTCGAGCTTGCTCTCTGCGACAGCCCGATCTCCTTAAAGCCCAATCCCCACAGGGTGACGAGCCGAGCCGGTTCCAGAATGGGGTTACGTCTCTATCAGCGCTGTGCATCTTTTGTTGGTTCTGCTCTCTGATAAATCAGTCGATCAGGGAAATTACTCGCAGAGTTTTCAACAGGTTCACTTAGCTTGCTGTAATATATTGAAAAGCCATCTTTAAATAAACATCGAGCTGTCAACCTGTTCTCTTTATAATCTCTGACTCAGTTTTTATTTGTTTGCGTCAGTGAAGGGAATAGAATCACATTCGGGCCCCCAATGTCCCAGAGCCGGGGGGAGATACGGAGTTAAGCTCCCTCCACACTGTCCCGTCAAACGCTCCCGGGGGCAGGTACAGGGTTAGATACAGAGTAAAGCTCCCTCCACACTGTCCCGTCAAACACTCCCGGGGCAGGTACAGCACGGGTTAGATACAGAGTAAAGCTCCCTCTACACTGTCCCATCAAACGCTCCCAGAGCAGGTACAGCACGGGTTAGATACAGAGTAAAGCTCCCTCTACACTGTCCCGTCAAACGCTCCCAGGGGCAGGTACAGGGTTAGATACAGAGTAAAGCTCCCTCTACACTGTCCCGTCAAACACTCCCAGGGCAGGTACAGCACGGGTTAGATACAGAGTAAAGCTCCCTCTACACTGTCCCATCAAACGCTCCCAGAGCAGGTACAGCACGGGTTAGATACAGAGTAAAGCTCCCTCTACACTGTCCCGTCAAACGCTCCCAGAGCAGGTACAGCACGGGTTAGATACAGAGTAAAGCTCCCTCTACACTGTCCCATCAAACACTCCCAGGGCAGGTACAGCACGGGTTAGATACAGAGTAAAGCTCCCTCTACACTGTCCCATCAAACACTCCCGGGGCAGGTACAGGGTTAGATACAGAGTAAAGCTCCCTCTACACTGTCCCATCAAACACTCCCAGGGCAGGTACAGGGTTAGATACAGAGTAAAGCTCCCTCTACACTGTCCCATCAAACACTCCCAGGGCAGGTACAGCACGGGTTAGATACAGAGCAAAACTCCCTCTACACTGTCCCATCAAACACTCCCAGGGGCAGGTACAGCACGGGTTAGATACAGAGTAAAGTCCCCTCTGCACTGTCCCGTCAAACACTCCCAGGGCAGGTACAGGGTTAGATACAGAGTAAAGCTCCCTCTACACTGTCCCATCAAACACTCCCAGGGCAGGTACAGCACGGGTTAGATACAGAGTAAAACTCCCTCTACACTGTCCCATCAAACACTCCCAGGGGCAGGTACAGCACGGGTTAGATACAGAGTAAAGTCCCCTCTGCACTGTCCCGTCAAACACTCCCAGGGCAGGTACAGCACGGGTTAGATACAGAGTAAAGCTCCCTCTACACTGTCCCATCAAACACTCCCAGGGCAGGTACAGGGTTAGATACAGAGTAAAGCTCCCTCCACACTGTCCCATCAAACACTCCCAGGGCAGGTACAGGGTTAGATACAGAGTAAAGCTCCCTCTACACTGTCCCGTCAAACACTCCCAGGGCAGGTACAGGGTTGGATACAGAGTAAAGCTCCCTCTACACTGTCCCGTCAAACACTCCCAGGGCAGGTACAGGGTTGGATACAGAGTAAAGCTCCCTCTACACTGTCCCGTCAAACACTCCCAGGGCAGGTACAGGGTTGGATACAGAGTAAAGCTCCCTCTTACACTGCCCCATCAAACACTCCCGGGGCAGGTACAGGGTTAGATACAGAGTAAAACTCCCTCTGCACTGTCCCGTCAAACACTCCCAGGGCAGGTACAGGGTTAGATACAGAGTAAAGCTCCCTCTACACGGTCCCATCAAACACTCCCAGGGCAGGTACAGCACGGGTTAGATACAGAGTAAAGCTCCCTCTACACTGTCCCATCAAACACTCCCAGGGCAGGTACTGGGTTAAATACAGAGTAAAGCTCCCTCCACACTGTCCCGTCAAACACTCCCGGGGCAGGTACAGCATGGGTTAGATACAGAGTAAAGCTCCCTCTACACTGTCCCATCAAACACTCCCAGGGCAGGTACTGGGTTAGATAGAGAGTAAAGCTCCCTCTACACTGTCCCGTCAAACACTCCCGGGGCAGGTACAGCACGGGTTAGATACAGAGTAAAGCTCCCTCTACACTGTCCCATCAAACACTCCCGGGGCAGGTACAGCACGGGTTAGATACAGAGTAAAGCTCCCTCTACACTGTCCCGTCAAACACTCCCAGGGCAGGTACAGGGTTGGATACAGAGTAAAGCTCCCTCTGCACTGTCCCGTCAAACACTCCCAGGGCAGGTACAGCACGGGTTAGATACAGAGTAAAGCTCCCTCTACACTGTCCCAACAAACACTCCCAGGGCAGGTACAGCACGGGTTAGATACAGAGTAAAGCTCCCTCTTACACTACCCCATCAAACACTCCCAGGGCAGGTACAGGACGGGTTAGATACAGAATAAAGCTCCCTCTACACTGTCCCGTCAAACACTCCCAGGGCAGGTACAGGGTTAGATACAGAGTAAAGCTCCCTCTACACTGTCCCGTCAAACACTCCCAGGGCAGGTACAGCACGGGTTAGATACAGAGTAAAGCTCCCTCTACACTGTCCCGTCAAACACTCCCAGGGCAGGTACAGCACGGGTTAGATACAGAGTAAAGCTCCCTCTACACTGTCCCATCAAACACTCCCGGGGCAGGTACAGCACGGGTTAGATACAGAGTAAAGCTCCCTCTACACTGTCCCATCAAACACTCCCGGGGCAGGTACAGCACGGGTTAGATACAGAGTAAAGCTCCCTCTACACTGTCCCATCAAACACTCCCAGGGCAGGTACAGCACGGGTTAGATACAGAGTAAAGCTCCCTCTACACTGTCCCATCAAACACTCCCAGGGCAGGTACAGCACGGGTTAGATACAGAGTAAAGCTCCCTCTACACTGTCCCATCAAACACTCCCGGGGCAGGTACAGCACGCGTTAGATACAGAGTAAAGCTCCCTCTACACTGTCCCATCAAACACTCCCAGGGCAGGTACAGGGTTAGATACAGAGTAAAGCTCCCTCTACACTGTCCCATCAAACACTCCCGGGGCAGGTACAGCACGGGTTAGATACAGAGTAAAGCTCCCTCTACACTGTCCCATCAAACACTCCCGGGGCAGGTACAGCACGGGTTAGATACAGAGTATAGCTCCCTCTACACTGTCCCATCAAACACTCCCGGGGCAGGTACAGGGTTAGATACAGAGTAAAGCTCCCTCTACACTGTCCCATCAAACACTCCCAGGGCAGGTACAGCACGGGTTAGATACAGAGTAAAGCTCCCTCTACACTGTCCCATCAAACACTCCCGGGGCAGGTACAGCACGGGTTAGATACAGAGTAAAGCTCCCTCTACACTGTCCCATCAAACACTCCCAGGGCAGGTACAGGGTTAGATACAGAGTAAAACTCCCTCTGCACTGTCCCGTCAAACACTCCCAGGGCAGGTACAGCACGGGTTAGATACAGAGTAAAGTTCCCTCTACACTGTCCCATCAAACACTCCCAGGGCAGGTACAGGGTTAGATACAGAGTAAAGCTCCCTCTACACTGTCCCGTCAAACACTCCCAGGGCAGGTACAGCACGGGTTAGATACAGAGTAAAGCTCCCTCTACACTGTCCCGTCAAACACTCCCAGGGCAGGTACAGGGTTGGATACAGAGTAAAGCTCCCTCTACACTGTCCCGTCAAACACTCCCAGGGCAGGTACAGGGTTGGATACAGAGTAAAGCTCCCTCTACACTGTCCCGTCAAACACTCCCAGGGCAGGTACAGGGTTGGATACAGAGTAAAGCTCCCTCTTACACTGCCCCATCAAACACTCCCGGGGCAGGTACAGGGTTAGATACAGAGTAAAACTCCCTCTGCACTGTCCCGTCAAACACTCCCAGGGCAGGTACAGGGTTAGATACAGAGTAAAGCTCCCTCTACACGGTCCCATCAAACACTCCCAGGGCAGGTACAGCACGGGTTAGATACAGAGTAAAGCTCCCTCTACACTGTCCCATCAAACACTCCCAGGGCAGGTACTGGGTTAAATACAGAGTAAAGCTCCCTCTACACTGTCCCGTCAAACACTCCCGGGGCAGGTACAGCATGGGTTAGATACAGAGTAAAGCTCCCTCTACACTGTCCCATCAAACACTCCCAGGGCAGGTACTGGGTTAGATAGAGAGTAAAGCTCCCTCTACACTGTCCCGTCAAACACTCCCGGGGCAGGTACAGCACGGGTTAGATACAGAGTAAAGCTCCCTCTACACTGTCCCATCAAACACTCCCGGGGCAGGTACAGCACGGGTTAGATACAGAGTAAAGCTCCCTCTACACTGTCCCGTCAAACACTCCCAGGGCAGGTACAGGGTTGGATACAGAGTAAAGCTCCCTCTGCACTGTCCCGTCAAACACTCCCAGGGCAGGTACAGCACGGGTTAGATACAGAGTAAAGCTCCCTCTACACTGTCCCAACAAACACTCCCAGGGCAGGTACAGCACGGGTTAGATACAGAGTAAAGCTCCCTCTTACACTGCCCCATCAAACACTCCCAGGGCAGGTACAGGACGGGTTAGATACAGAATAAAGCTCCCTCTACACTGTCCCGTCAAACACTCCCAGGGCAGGTACAGGGTTAGATACAGAGTAAAGCTCCCTCTACACTGTCCCGTCAAACACTCCCAGGGCAGGTACAGCACGGGTTAGATACAGAGTAAAGCTCCCTCTACACTGTCCCGTCAAACACTCCCAGGGCAGGTACAGCACGGGTTAGATACAGAGTAAAGCTCCCTCTACACTGTCCCATCAAACACTCCCGGGGCAGGTACAGCACGGGTTAGATACAGAGTAAAGCTCCCTCTACACTGTCCCATCAAACACTCCCAGGGCAGGTACAGCACGGGTTAGATACAGAGTAAAGCTCCCTCTACACTGTCCCATCAAACACTCCCAGGGCAGGTACAGCACGGGTTAGATACAGAGTAAAGCTCCCTCTACACTGTCCCATCAAACACTCCCGGGGCAGGTACAGCACGCGTTAGATACAGAGTAAAGCTCCCTCTACACTGTCCCATCAAACACTCCCAGGGCAGGTACAGGGTTAGATACAGAGTAAAACTCCCTCTGCACTGTCCCGTCAAACACTCCCAGGGCAGGTACAGCACGGGTTAGATACAGAGTAAAGCTCCCTCTACACTGTCCCAACAAACACTCCCAGGGCAGGTACAGCACGGGTTAGATACAGAGTATAGCTCCCTCTACACTGTCCCATCAAACACTCCCGGGGCAGGTACAGGGTTAGATACAGAGTAAAGCTCCCTCTACACTGTCCCATCAAACACTCCCAGGGCAGGTACAGCACGGGTTAGATACAGAGTAAAGCTCCCTCTACACTGTCCCATCAAACACTCCCGGGGCAGGTACAGCACGGGTTAGATACAGAGTAAAGCTCCCTCTACACTGTCCCATCAAACACTCCCAGGGCAGGTACAGGGTTAGATACAGAGTAAAACTCCCTCTGCACTGTCCCGTCAAACACTCCCAGGGCAGGTACAGCACGGGTTAGATACAGAGTAAAGTTCCCTCTACACTGTCCCATCAAACACTCCCAGGGCAGGTACAGGGTTAGATACAGAGTAAAGCTCCCTCTACACTGTCCCGTCAAACACTCCCAGGGCAGGTACAGGGTTAGATACAGAGTAAAGCTCCCTCTACACTGTCCCATCAAACACTCCCAGGGCAGGTACAGCACGGGTTAGATACAGAGTAAAGCTCCCTCTACACTGTCCCATCAAACACTCCCAGGGCAGGTACAGGGTTAGATACAGAGTAAAGCTCCCTCTACACTGTCCCGTCAAACACTCCCAGGGCAGGTACAGCACAGGTTAGATACAGAGTAAAGTTCCCTCTACACTGTCCCATCAAACACTCCCAGGGCAGGTACAGGGTTAGATACAGAGTAAAGCTCCCTCTACACTGTCCCGTCAAACACTCCCAGGGCAGGTACAGGGTTAGATACAGAGTAAAGCTCCCTCTACACTGTCCCGTCAAACACTCCCAGGGCAGGTACAGCACGGGTTAGATACAGAGTAAAGCTCCCTCTACACTGTCCCATCAAACACTCCCGGGGCAGGTACAGCACGGGTTAGATACAGAGTAAAGCTCCCTCTACACTGTCCCATCAAACACTCCCAGGGCAGGTACAGGGTTAGATACAGAGTAAAGCTCCCTCTACACTGTCCCATCAAACACTCCCGGGGCAGGTACAGCACGGGTTAGATACAGAGTAAAGCTCCCTCTACACTGTCCCATCAAACACTCCCGGGGCAGGTACAGCACGGGTTAGATACAGAGTAAAGCTCCCTCTACACTGTCCCATCAAACACTCCCAGGGCAGGTACAGGGTTAGATACAGAGTAAAGCTCCCTCTACACTGTCCCATCAAACACACCCAGGGCAGGTACAGCACGGGTTAGATACAGAGTAAAGCTCCCCCTACACTGTCCCATCAAACACTCCCAGGGCAGGTACAGTATGTAGATAAATTACCGACCTCACCAAACACCTGTAAGATCCCCGAGCACTTTGTCCACCTGTAAATCCACAGACTTCTCTCTCTCTGTACATCTCAGTCCGGAGCAGCATTGACAGGGTCTGGGGAACAGGCCGTCTCTCCCATGTAATATCCCCAGGGGCAAGGATGCGGAAACGATGGGAATAAACCGGAAAAGAGGCAGAGGAATCAATGATTTTATAAAGAGGCGAGCCAGGTAACCAAAACAACGATTAAATCCAAGTTTCAAAATTCTTTCTGGACATAACAGAGGAGAATATCAGAGGTAAGGGCCACAATCATTACCTTACAGAACGAGGGATGCAGCATGGTCACTGTCTGATACCTGCTGTAAGTGCCAGGAAAATCCCAGGCTGCTTGACGCATCAGGAAAATCCCAGGCCTCTCCGGCTCGGAACTAGAGTTCACTCTACACTGTCACTCGTAATGTGATCTCATACCATCAGTCTCCATCGCATCAATCTCCCCCACAGCCCGTGTACACTCTCCCCTATCACGGACTCTCCCCACCCATTTAATCTCCTCCCACAGCCCGTGTACACTCTCCCCTATCACGGACTCTCCCCACCCATTTAATCTCCTCCCACAGCCCGTGTACACTCTCCCCTATCACGGACTCTCCCCACCCATTTAATCTCCCCCCACAGCCCGTGTACACTCTCCCCTGTCACAGCCCATGTACACTCTCCCCTGTCACAGCCCATGTACACTCTCCCCGATCACGGACTCTCCCCACCCATTTAATCTCCTCCCACAGCCCATAAACGGGTACAATTTTAAGTAGGGTACAGGAACACCTGGGGGTCTACGTACACAAATCTTTGAAGGTGGCAGGACAAGTTTTAAAAAAGCATATGGGATCCTGGGCTTTATTAATAGAGGCACAGAGTACAAAAGCAAGGACGTTATACTGAACCTTTATAAAACACTGGTTAGGCCTCAGCTGGAGAATTGTGTCCAATTCTGGGCACCACACTTTAGGAAGGATGTCGGGGCCTTGGAGAGGGTGCGGAGGAGATTTACCAGAATGGTCCCAGGGATGAGGGACTTCAGTTATGTGGAGAGACTGGAGAAGCTGGGATTGTTCTCCTTAGAGCAGAGAAGGTTAAGGGGAGATTTAATCGAGGGGTTCAAAATCATGAGGGGTTTTGATGGAGTAAATAAGGAGAGACTGTTTCCAGTGGGAGGAGGGTCGGTAACCAGAGGACACGGATTTAAGATAATTGGTGAAAGAACCAGAGGGGGAGATGAGGAGAATGTTTTTTTACGCAGCGAGTTGTTCTGATCTGGAATTCACTGCCTGAAAGGGCGGGGGAAGCAGATTCAATAATAACTTTCAAAAGGGAATTGGATAAATACTTGCAGGAAAAAATTTGCAGGGCTAATGGGGAAAGAGCAGGGGGGAGTGGGATTAATTGGAGAGCTCTTTCAAAAGAGCCGGCATGGACACAATGGGTCGAATGGCCTCCTTCTGTGCTGTCTGATTCTATGGTTCTAATCGAGGTGCATAAGATTGTAATTACCACCCCCTCTGCTTCTACAAATGTATTTTTTAATTGCCAATGGCGACATTAAGTCTTTGTGTCTGGTGTTTTTGACGGTGTTTGTTCCGTGGCGGGGAGGCGATGATATCAGACTCAATGGACCGACTGGGGCCTACGCTCTGAGGCTTGCCTCAAGTGCTTGACCCCGGTGATGTCAGGTTAAAGGTCGCACAGTGTGAGGTCAGCAGTGGAGGAACCCCCTCCCTGCGCTCAAGGAAGTGACCCCTGGCTTAGGGAGGGGACCGACTGTGCCCGGGTACGTCCTGCTGGTCAATGGCCTCTGACCCCAGCTGGGAAAGTGCGGGCGTGGGGGAGTGGGCTGGGAAGTGATGCCCCCCATGATAAAATAGCCTGCAATAGCCACGCATTTTCCTTCCATATGAAACCATTTTAATTTTGGGTGTGGGGAGATAGTACTATGGGTGGGGGGAGATAGTACTATGGGTGGGGGGAGATAGTACTATGGGTGGGGGGAGATAGTACTATGGGTGGGGGGAGATAGTACTATGGGTGGGGGGAGATAGTACTATGGGTGGGGGGAGATAGTACTATGGGTGGGGGGTAGTACTATGGGTGGGGGGTAGTACTATGGGTGGGGGGTAGTACTATGGGTGGGGGGAGATAGTACTATGGGTGGGGGGAGATAGTACTATGGGTGGGGGGTAGTACTATGGGTGGGGGGTAGTACTATGGGGGGGCAGTCTATGGGTGGGGGGTAGTACTATGGGTGGGGGGTAGTACTATGGGTGTGGGGAGATAGTACTATGGGTGGGGGGAGATACCATGAGTGGGGGGCGATACCATGAGTGGGGGGCAATACTATGGGTGGGGGGGCTGTTCTTGGGTGGGGGGGCTGTACTATGAGTGGGGGGCTTTACTATAGGTGGGGGGCTGTTCTTGGGTGGGGGGCTGTTCTTGGGTGGGGGGGGCTGTACTATGGGTGGGGGGCTGTTCTATGGGTGGGGGGGCTGTACTATGAGTGGGGGGCTTTACTATAGGTGGGGGGCTGTTCTTGGGTGGGGGGGGCTGTACTATGAGTGGGGGGGCTTTACTATGGGTGGGGGGGCTGTTCTATGGGTGGGGGGCTGTTCTATGGGTGGGGGGCTTTACTATAGGTGGGGGGGCTGTTCTTGGGTGGGGGGGGCTGTACTATGGGTGGGGGGGTGTTCTATGGGTGGGGGGGTGTTCTATGGGTGGGGGGGCTGTTCTATGGGTGGGGGGGTGTTCTATGGGTGGGGGGCTGTTCTATGGGTGGGGGGGCTGTTCTATGGGTGGGGGGGCTGTTCTATGGGTGGGGGGCGCTGTTCTATGGGTGGAGGGGTGTTCTATGGGTGGGGGGCTGTTCTATGGGTGGGGGGGTGTTCTATGGGTGGGGGGGTGTTCTATGGGTGGAGGGGCTGTTCTTGGGTGGGGGGGCTGTTCTATGGGTGGAGGGGTGTTCTATGGGTGGGGGGCTGTTCTATGGGTGGAGGGGCTGTTCTTGGGTGGGGGGCGCTGTTCTATGGGTGGGGGGGCTGTTCTATGGGTGGAGGGGTGTTCTATGGGTGGGGGGGCTGTTCTATGGGTGGGGGGGCTGTTCTTGGGTGGGGGGCTGTTCTATGGGTGGGGGGGTGTTCTTGGGTGGGGGGGTTCTGTGTGTGCCGTTTTGTACCAGCCTGGTTTTTTTATTCGTTCAGGGGATGTGGGTGTCGCTGGCGAGGCCGGCATTTATTGCCCATCCCTAATTGCCCTCGAGAAGGTGGTGGTGAGCCGCCTTCCTGAACCGCTGCAGTCCGTGACTGACCCTGGGGACGTTCTGAGGTCTCTCTGACCCTGGGGACTCTCTGACCCTGGGGATGTTCTGGGGTCTCTCTGACCCTGGGGACTCTCTGACCCTGGGGATGTTCTGGGGTCTCTCTGACCCTGGGGACGTTCTGGGGTCTCTCTGACCCTGGGGACGTTCTGGGGTCTCTCTGACCCTGGGGACGTTCTGGGGTCTCTCTGACCCTGGGGACTCTCTGACCCTGGGGACGTTCTGGGGACTCTCTGACCCTGGGGACTCTCTGACCCTGGGGATGTTCTGGGGACTCTCTGACCCTGGGGACTCTCTGACCCTGGGGATGTTCTGGGGACTCTCTGACCCTGGGGACGTTCTGGGGTCTCTCTGACCCTGGGGACTCTCTGACCCTGGGGATGTTCTGGGGACTCTCTGACCCTGGGGACGTTCTGGGGTCTCTCTGACCCTGGGGACTCTCTGACCCTGGGGACGTTCTGGGGTCTCTCTGACCCTGGGGACTCTCTGACCCTGGGGACGTTCTGTGTTGTCTTTTAAATTTGTCTGATGTTCAAAGCTCGAGTGTTTCTCAGATTTCTGTACAATAAACACAGTATCACTGGACTGCCACCTCCAGTTTCATTTATTCTCCTGAAAATTAAACCTTTAGTTGGGCCCAATGCTGATATGTAAACCTTGCCTTTCAGGAACCCTCTCCCCCATCACCACGGTTACCAGAAGATGCCTCGTCGCTGGGATACTGAGGCAAACAGGCCAGGCAGGACGAGGCTTTCACCCCCAGTCGATGCTGAACTGCCTGATCTCAGCTCTGCTACAGTGATCTCAGTGCCCCTGGGATAGGGAGGGGGGAGATTCATCCTGGGCTCCTGTTCCTCATCACTCTGGGGGGGAGTGGTGGGTTTGGGGGTACAGGGGTCACTCTGGGGGTAGTGGTGAGTTTGGGGGTACAGGGGTCACTCTGGGGGTAGTGGTGAGTTTGGGGGTACAGGGGTCACTCTGGGGGTAGTGGTGAGTTTGGGGGTACAGGGGTCACTCTGGGGGTAGTGGTGAGTTTGGGGGTACAGGGGTCACTCTGGGGGTAGTGGTGAGTTTGGGGGTACAGGGGTCACTCTGGGGGTAGTGGTGAGTTTGGGGGTACAGGGGTCACTCTGGGGGTAGTCGTGAGTTTGGGGGTACAAGGGATACTCTGGGGGTTGTGGTGAGTTTGGGGGGACAGGGATCACTCAGGGGTAGTGGTGAGTTTGGGGGTACAGGGATCACTCTGGGGGGAGTGGTGAGTTTGGGGGTACAGGGATCACTCTGGGGGGAGTGGTGAGTTTGGGGGTACAGGGGTCACTCTGGGGGTTGTGGTGAGTTTGGGGGTACAGGGGTCACTCGGGTTGTGGTGAGTTTGGGGGTACAGGGATCACTCAGGGGGTAGTGGTGAGTTTGGGGGTACAGGGGTCACTCTGGGGGTTGTGGTGAGTTTGGGGGTACAGGGATCACTCAGGGGGTAGAGGTGAGTTTGGGGGTACAGGGATCACTCTGGGGGTTGTGGTGAGTTTGGGGGTACAGGGGTCACTCTGGGGGTAGTGGTGAGTTTGGGGGTACAGGGATCACTCAGGGGGTAGTGGTGAGTTTGGGGGGACAGGGATCACTCGGGGTAGTGGTGAGTTTGGGGGTACAGGGATCACTCAGGGGGTAGTGGTGAGTTTGGGGGTACAGGGATCACTCGGGGTAGTGGTGAGTTTGGGGGTACAGGGATCACTCGGGGTAGTGGTGAGTTTGGGGGTACAGGGGTCACTCGGGGTAGTGGTGAGTTTGGGGGTACAGGGATCACTCGGGGTAGTGGTGAGTTTGGGGGTACAGGGGTCACTCGGGGTAGTGGTGAGTTTGGGGGTACAGGGGTCACTCGGGGTAGTGGTGAGTTTGGGGGTACAGGGATCACTCTGGGGGTTGTGGTGAGTTTGGGGGTACAGGGATCACTCGGGGTAGTGGTGAGTTTGGGGGTACAGGGATCACTCGGGGTAGTGGTGAGTTTGGGGGTACAGGGATCACTCGGGGTAGTGGTGAGTTTGGGGGTACAGGGGTCACTCAGGGGGTAGTGGTGAGTTTGGGGGTACAGGGATCACTCAGGGGGTAGTGGTGAGTTTGGGGGTGCAGGGATCACTCAGGGGGTAGTGGTGAGTTTGGGGGTACAGGGATCACTCGGGGTAGTGGTGAGTTTGGGGGTTCTGGATTTTATCCTCAATCTCCCTTTTCTCCTACAATCTACAGACTTTTAAAACCCAATTTTGCCGTCACTGACCCACAGTTCCCTGACCCGAACCTTTCTCATCCCCTTTGCAATCTTGGGGGTCTCAGTTCAAAGATAGAGATCAGGGGTCTCTCTCTCTCGTCTCTGTGTCAGAAGGTCGTGGGTTCGAGCCCCCACTCCAGAGACTCGAGCCCCATAATCCAGGCCGACACTCCCACTACCGGTACCGAGGGAGTGCCGCACTGTCGGAGGGTCAGTACTGAGGGAGCGCCGCACTGTCGGAGGGTCAGTACTGAGGGAGTGCTGCACTGTCGGAGGGTCAGTACTGAGGGAGTGCTGCACTGTCGGAGGGTCAGTACTGAGGGAGTGCTGCACTGTCGGAGGGTCAGTACTGAGGGAGTGCTGCACTGTCGGAGGGTCAGTACTGAGGGAGCGCCGCACTGTCGGAGGGTCAGTACCGAGGGAGTGCTGCACTGTCGGAGGGTCAGTACCGAGGGAGCGCTGCACTGTCGGAGGGCCAGTACTGAGGGAGTGCTGCACTGTCGGAGGGTCAGTACTGAGGGAGCGCCGCACTGTCGGAGGGTCAGTACCGAGGGAGTGCTGCACTGTCGGAGGGTCAGGACTGAGGGAGCGCCGCACTGTCGGAGGGTCAGTACTGAGGGAGTGCTGCACTGTCGGAGGGTCAGGACTGAGGGAGTGCTGCACTGTCGGAGGGTCAGTACTGAGGGAGTGCTGCACTGTCGGAGGGTCAGTACCGAGGGAGTGCTGCACTGTCGGAGGGTCAGTACCGAGGGAGTGCTGCACTGTCGGAGGGTCAGTACTGAGGGAGCGCCGCACTGTCGGAGGGTCAGTACTGAGGGAGCGCCGCACTGTCGGAGGGTCAGTATTGAGGGAGTGCTGCACTGTCGGAGGGTCAGTACTGAGGGAGTGCTGCACTGTCGGAGGGTCAGTACCGAGGGAGTGCTGCACTGTCGGAGGGTCAGTACTGAGGGAGCGCTGCACTGTCGGAGGGTCAGTACTGAGGGAGTGCTGCACTGTCGGAGGGTCAGTACCGAGGGAGTGCTGCACTGTCGGAGGGTCAGTACCGAGGGAGCGCTGCACTGTCGGAGGGTCAGTACCGAGGGAGCGCTGCACTGTCGGAGGGTCAGTACCGAGGGAGCGCTGCACTGTCGGAGGGTCAGTACCGAGGGAGCGCTGCACTGTCGGAGGGTCAGTACTGAGGGAGCGCTGCACTGTCGGAGGGTCAGTACTGAGGGAGTGCTGCACTGTCGGAGGGTCAGTACCGAGGGAGCGCTGCACTGTCGGAGGGTCAGTACTGAGGGAGTGCTGCACTGTCGGAGGTGCCGTCTTTCGGATGAGACGTTAAACCGAGGCCCCGTCTGCCCCTCTCTGGTGGATGTAAAAGATCCCACGGCCGCTATTGGAAGAAGAGCAGGGGGGAGTTCTCCCCGGGGTCCTGGGGCCGATATTTATCCCTCAACCAAAAAACAGATGAAGTGTTTGTGGGATCCTGCTGTGCACACAACAACTGTCACCAGGAGGTGATAAAAATTCAGATTCCTGCCAGGTGCAGTTCCTAGTGTTCCCCAGGAGGTGGCAGTTACAGTCAACCACAGTAAAATCCAATGGAAATCATTTCACCTGTTTCAACAGCACCAACAGTAAAGATCTGCATTTCTACAGGGCCTTTCACCACCTCAGGACGTCCCAGAGCGATTTACAGACAATGAGGTACTTTTGAAGTGTAGTCACTGTTGTGATGTAGGAAACGCAGCAGCCGATTTGCGCACAGCAAGATCCCACAAACAGCAATGTGATAATGAGCAGATCATCTGTTTTTAGTGATGTTGGTTGAGGGATAAATATCGGCCCCAGGACACCGGGGAGAACTCCCCCCTGCTCTTTTTCCAATAGTGGCCGTGGGATCTTTTACATCCACCTGAGAGGGGCAGACGGGGCCTCGGTTTAACGTCTCATCTGTTACTCTATATATAAACCCCCCGAACCCCTCGATTAGATTCCAGTCTGTAACTCACTCCCGGGTATCTGTTATTCTATATATAAACCCCCCGAACCCCTCGATTAGATTCCAGTCTGTAACTCACTCCCGGGTATCTGTTATTCTATATATAAACCCCCCGAACCCCTCGATTAGATTCCAGTCTGTAACTCACTCCCGGGTATCTGTTATTCTATATATAAACCCCCCGAACCCCTCGATTAGATTCCAGTCTGTAACTCACTCCCGGGTATCTGTTATTCTATATATAAACCCCCCGAACCCCTCGATTAGATTCCAGCCTGTAACTCACTCCCGGGTATCTGTTATTCTATATATAAACCCCCCTGAACCCCTCGATTAGATTCCAGCCTGTAACTCACTCCCAGGTATCTGTTATTCTATATATAAACCCCCCGAACCCCTCGATTAGATTCCAGCCTGTAACTCACTCCCGGGTATCTGTTATTCTATATATAAACCCCCCGAACCCCTCGATTAGATTCCAGCCTGTAACTCACTCCCGGGTATCTGTTATTCTATATATAAACCCCCCGAACCCCTCGATTAGATTCCAGTCTGTAACTCACTCCCGGGTATCTGTTATTCTATATATAAACCCCCCGAGCCCCTCGATTAGATTCCAGCCTGTAACTCACTCCCGGGTATCTGTTATTCTATATATAAACCCCCCGAACCCCTCGATTAGATTCCAGTCCGTAACTCACTCCCGGGTATCTGTTATTCTATATATAAACCCCCCGAACCCCTCGATTAGATTCCAGTCTGTAACTCACTCCCGGGTATCTGTTATTCTATATATAAACCCCTCGATTAGACACCAGCCTGTAACTCACTCCTGGGTATCTGTTATTCTATATATAAACCCCCCCGAACCCCTCGATTAGATTCCAGTCTGTAACTCACTCCCGGGTATCTGTTATTCTATATATAAACCCCTCGATTAGATTCCAGCCAGTAACTCACTCCCGGGTATCTGTTATTCTATATATAAACCCCCCGAACCCCTCGATTAGATTCCAGCCTGTAACTCACTCCCGGGTATCTGTTATTCTATATATAAACCCCCCGAACCCCTCGATTAGATTCCAGCCTGTAACTCACTCCTGGGTATCTGTTATTCTATATATAAACCCCTCGATTAGACACCAGCCAGTAACTCACTCCTGGGTATCTGTTATTCTATATATAAACACCCCGAACCCCCCGATTAGATTCCAGTCTGTAACTCACTCCCGGGTATCTGTTATTCTATATATAAACCCCCCGAACCCCCCGATTAGATTCCAGTCTGTAACTCACTCCCGGGTATCTGTTATTCGAGATATAAACCCCCCGAACCCCTCGATTAGATTCCAGCCTGTAACTCACTCCTGGGTATCTGTTATTCTATATATAAACCCCTCGATTAGATTCCAGTCTGTAACTCACTCCCGGGTATCTGTTATTCTATATATAAACCCCCCGAACCCCCCGATTAGATTCCAGCCTGTAACTCACTCCCGGGTATCTGTTATTCGAGATATAAACCCCCCGAACCCCTCGATTAGATTCCAGCCTGTAACTCACTCCCGGGTATCTGTTATTCTATATATAAACCCCCCGAACCCCCCGATTATATTCCAGCCTGTAACTCACTCCCGGGTATCTGTTATTCTATATATAAACCCCTCGATTAGATTCCAGTCTGTAACTCACTCCCGGGTATCTGTTATTCTATATATAAACCCCCCGAACCCCCCGATTAGATTCCAGCCTGTAACTCACTCCCGGGTATCTGTTATTCTATATATAAACCCCCCGAACCCCCCGATTAGATTCCAGCCTGTAACTCACTCCTGGGTATCTGTTATTCTATATATAAACCCCCCGAACCCCTCGATTAGATTCCAGCCTGCAACTCACTCCTGGGTATCTGTTATTCTATATATAAACCCCCCGAACCCCCCGATTAGATTCCAGCCTGTAACTCACTCCTGGGTATCTGTTATTCTATATATAAACCCCCCGAACCCCCCGATTAGATTCCAGCCTGTAACTCACTCCCGGGTATCTGTTATTCTATATATAAACCCCCCGAACCCCTCGATTAGATTCCAGTCTGTAACTCACTCCTGGGTATCTGTTATTCTATATATAAACCCCCCGAACCCCTCGATTAGATTCCAGCCTGTAACTCACCCCCGGGTATCTGTTATTCTATATATAAACCCCCCGAACCCCCCGATTAGATTCCAGCCTGTAACTCACTCCCGGGTATCTGTTATTCTATATATAAACCCCCCGAACCCCTCGATTAGATTCCAGTCTGTAACTCACTACCGGGTATCTGTTATTCTATATATAAACCCCCCGACCCCCCCGATTAGATTCCAGCCTGTAACTCACTCCCGGGTATCTGTTATTCTATATATAAACCCCCCGAACCCCCCGATTAGATTCCAGCCTGTAACTCACTCCTGGGTATCTGTTATTCTATATATAAACCCCCCGAACCCCTCGATTAGATTCCAGTCTGTAACTCACTCCCGGGTATCTGTTATTCTATATATAATCCCCCCCCAGACCCCTCGATTAGATTCCAGTCTGTAACTCACTCCCGGGTATCTGTTATTCGAGATATGAACCCCCCCGAACCCCTCGATTAGATTCCAGTCTGTAACTCACTCCCGGGTATCTGTTATTCTATATATAAACCCCTCGATTAGACACCAGCCTGTTATTCTATATATAAACCCCCCCGAACCCCTCGATTAGATTCCAGTCTGTAACTCACTTCCGGGTATCTGTTATTCTATATATAAACCCCTCGATTAGATTCCAGCCAGTAACTCACTCCCGGGTATCTGTTATTCTATATATAAACCCCTCGATTAGACACCAGCCAGTAACTCACTCCTGGGTATCTGTTATTCTATATATAAACCCCCCGAACCCCCCGATTAGATTCCAGTCTGTAACTCACTCCCGGGTATCTGTTATTCTATATATAAACCCCCCGAACCCCCCGATTAGATTCCAGTCTGTAACTCACTCCCGGGTATCTGTTATTCGAGATATAAACCCCCCGAACCCCTCGATTAGATTCCAGCCTGTAACTCACTCCCGGGTATCTGTTATTCTATATATAAACCCCCCGAACCCCCCGATTATATTCCAGCCTGTAACTCACTCCCGGGTATCTGTTATTCTATATATAAACCCCTCGATTAGATTCCAGTCTGTAACTCACTCCCGGGTATCTGTTATTCTATATATAAACCCCTCGATTAGATTCCAGTCTGTAACTCACTCCCGGGTATCTGTTATTCTATATATAAACCCCCCGAACCCCCCGATTAGATTCCAGCCTGTAACTCACTCCCGGGTATCTGTTATTCTATATATAAACCCCCCGAACCCCCCGATTAGATTCCAGCCTGTAACTCACTCCTGGGTATCTGTTATTCTATATATAAACCCCCCGAACCCCTCGATTAGATTCCAGCCTGTAACTCACTCCTGGGTATCTGTTATTCTATATATAAACCCCCCGAACCCCCCGATTAGATTCCAGCCTGTAACTCACTCCCGGGTATCTGTTATTCTATATATAAACCCCCCGAACCCCCCGATTAGATTCCAGCCTGTAACTCACTCCCGGGTATCTGTTATTCTATATATAAACTCCCCGAACCCCCCGATTAGATTCCAGCCTGTAACTCACTCCCGGGTATCTGTTATTCTATATATAAACCCCCCGAACCCCTCGATTAGATTCCAGTCTGTAACTCACTCCCGGGTATCTGTTATTCTATATATAAACCCCCCGACCCCCCCGATTAGATTCCAGCCTGTAACTCACTCCCGGGTATCTGTTATTCTATATATAAACCCCCCGAACCCCCCGATTAGATTCCAGCCTGTAACTCACTCCTGGGTATCTGTTATTCTATATATAAACCCCCCGAACCCCTCGATTAGATTCCAGTCTGTAACTCACTCCCGGGTATCTGTTATTCTATATATAAACCCCCCGAACCCCTCGATTAGATTCCAGTCTGTAACTCACTCCCGGGTATCTGTTATTCTATATATCAACCCCCCGAACCCCCCGATTAGATTCCAGTCTGTAACTCACTCCCGGGTATCTGTTATTCTATATATAAACCCCCCGAACCCCCCGATTAGATTCCAGCCTGTAACTCACTCCCGGGTATCTGTTATTCTATATATAAACCCCCCGATTAGATTCCAGTCTGTAACTCACTCCTGGGTATCTGTTATTCTATATATAAATCCCCCCGAACCCCCCGATTAGATTCCAGTCTGTGACTCACTCCCGGGTATCTGTTATTCTATATATAAACCCCCCGATTAGATTCCAGTCTGTAACTCACTCCTGGGTATCTGTTATTCTATATATAAATCCCCCCGAACCCCTCGATTAGATTCCAGCCAGATTTGAAAACGAGGGTGGAGAACTTTAAACTCCGTCCGTTATAGGACTGGGGGCCGATGTCGGTCAGCGAGCACAGGGGGAGCAAATATTTATTTTTAAAACAAATTATGCTTGATGGAAGCGAGCAAAAAGGCAGAAGCTGTGACTGCCCACCGACTCGGGGACAGGTCCGGGCCGGGGAAGGGGGACGCTGAGAGCATCTTTATTCTGTTAAAAATGTTTGCAGAGGGCCAGGCCTGAGAGGCCCAGGTAGGCCAGTTCTGGTTGAATCAAGTAGTTGGAGGTGTGCGAGAGTGTGGAGCTGCTCAGATTGGTTGAGTTACCTGGTTTCTGATAAACTCTAAGGATGGACCTCGATTCAAGACTGGAACCCCCTCATTTTCCTCCCCTCCTCCCCTGAAGATGCCGATCCTCGCTGGGGGTATCGCTCCCCCAGGGACCTGGCTGCCCTCCGGGACCTCACTCAAGTGGGCTACTGTTAGGGCTCGAGCCCGGACACTGGAGCTCGCGAGCGGGCTATTCGACTATGGGAAGCGTCACAGTCCAGCTCCATTTCATTGTCGCATTATCCAGCAGGGCCTAGTGAGCGGGCGTGGAAGCCCTGGCTGGTAGTTCCCGCACCCCCCCCAACCCCCGTCCCCTCCCATCGCTGACCCCAATGGCACTGAGCTCGATTCCAGGCCACCTTTAGGAGCACGAGGAGGCCATTCAGCCCCTCGGGCCTGTTCCGCCATTCATTTAGATCACGCCCGCTCACTAGGCCCTGCTGGATAATGCGACAATGAAATGGAGCTGGACTGTGGCGCTTCCCATAGTCGAATAGCCCGCTCGCGAGCTCCAGTTTTCGGGCTCGAGCCCTAACAGCAGCCCACTTGAGTGAGGTCCCGGAGGGCAGCCAGGTCCCTGGGGGAGAGATACCCCCAGCGAGGATCGGCATCTTCAGGGGAGGAGGGGAGGAAAATGAGGGGGTTCCAGTCTTGAATCGGCTCCATTTACCGCCTCTGCTCCGTATCCCTCGATACCCCTTCCCCAGCAAGAATCTATCGATCTCAGCCCCAAATGACCCCCCCCCAGTAATCCGCAGCCTTTTTGGGGGCCGGGAGGGGGGAGGTGGAGAGTTCGAGATTTCCACTCCCCTTTGTGTGAAGAGATACTTCCCGACATCACCCCTAGTTTTAAGATTCTGACCCCTCGTTCTTCATTGCCCCTCCAGAGGGAATACTTTCTCCATAATAACAGCAGATTTTAATTAAAATAGTCACTGTCATTCCTCCAATGTTCACGGGCTGTCTGAGGTGGCCATGTTCATGTTGTATCTTTGTAAAAAAAATAAAATGTACATAATCGTTCTGTGTCCCGATTGTGTCTCGCAGGGATCCTGCCTCTCTCTCACTGAGTTCAGTCATTTTGCCGACAGTACAGGCAGTAAAGGCCCCTCCTGCCCCTTTAATTTTCAGTGGCTGCCAGTGCTGGCCAAGGTGGGCAGCATTTCAAATCCCCCCACCCCTCCTGCACTAATGGACGGCCCGGTCCTGTTTCTATACTTGCCCTGAGCGACGCCGAGAGCTCGCAGCTGTATGTTAATGAGAACTGACAGGACGGTACTCGCTCAGGGCGATGCTTGGCCAGTGCCACATCACACAACTCTCGCTCCCTCTCTCTCTCTCTCTCTTCCACACTCTCTCTCTTCCACTCTCTCTCTCTTCCACTCTCTCTCTCTTCCACTCTCTCTCTCTTCCACACTCTCTCTCTTCCACACTCTCTCTCTTCCACTCTCTCTCTCTTCCACTCTCTCTCTCTTCCACACTCTCTCTCTTCCACTCTCTCTCTCTTCCACACTCTCTCTCTTCCACTCTCTCTCTCTTCCACACTCTCTCTCTTCCACACTCTCTCTCTTCCACACTCTCTCTCTCCCACACTCTCTCTCTCTCACACTCTCTCTCTTCCACACTCTCTCTTCCACACTCTCTCTCCCACACTCTCTCTCTTCCACACTCTCTCTCCCACACTCTCTCTCTTCCACACTCTCTCTCTCACACTCTCTCTCTTCCACACTCTCTCTTCCACACTCTCTCTCCCACACTCTCTCTCTTCCACACTCTCTCTCCCACACTCTCTCTCCCACACTCTCTCTCTCTCACACTCTCTCTCTTCCACACTCTCTCTTCCACACTCTCTCTCCCACACTCTCTCTCTTCCACACTCTCTCTCTCACACTCTCTCTCTCCCACACTCTCTCTCCCACACTCTCTCTCTCCCACACTCTCTCTCTCTCACACTCTCTCTCTCCCACACTCTCTCTCTCCCACACTCTCTCTCTCTCACACTCTCTCTCTCCCACACTCTCTCTCTCCCACACTCTCTCTCCCACACTCTCTCTCTCCCACACTCTCTCTCTCTCACACTCTCTCTCTCCCACACTCTCTCTCTCCCACACTCTCTCTCTCTCACACTCTCTCTCTTCCACACTCTCTCTCCCACACTCTCTCTCTCCCACACTCTCTCTCTCCCACACTCTCTCTCTCACACTCTCTCTCTCCCACACTCTCTCTCTCCCACACTCTCTCTCTCTCACACTCTCTCTCTTCCACACTCTCTCTCCCACACTCTCTCTCTCCCACACTCTCTCTCTCCCACACTCTCTCTCTCACACTCTCTCTCTTCCACACTCTCTCTCCCACACTCTCTCTCTCCCACACTCTCTCTCTCCCACACTCTCTCTCTCCCACACTCTCTCTCTCTCACACTCTCTCTCTTCCACACTCTCTCTCTTCCACACTCTCTCTCTCTTCCACACTCTCTCTCTCCCACACTCTCTCTCTCTCACACTCTCTCTCTTCCACACTCTCTCTCTCTTCCACACTCTCTCTCACTCACTCACTCACTCTCACTCACTCACTGTCTCACTCACTCTCACTCACTCACTGTCTCTCTCTCTCTCACTCACTCACTGTCTCTCTCTCTTTCACTCTCTCTTTCACTCTCTCATTGTCCCTCTCTTTTTCACTGTCTCTCTCTCTCTTTCATTGTCACTCTCTCTTTCACTGTCTCTCTCTCTCTCTTTCACTGTCTCTCTCTCTCACTCACTCACTGTCTCTCTCTCTCTCACTCACTCACTGTCTCTCTCTCTTTCACTCTCTCTTTCACTCTCTCATTGTCCCTCTCTTTTTCACTGTCTCTCTCTCTCTTTCGCTCTCTCTCTCTCTTTCACTGTCTCTCTCTCTCTTTCACTGTCTCTCTCTCTCTCTCACTCACTCACTGTCTCTCTCTCTCTCTCTCACTCACTGTCTCTCTCTCACTCACTCACTGTCTCTCTCGCTCACTCACTCACTGTCTCTCTCTCTCTCTCACTCACTGTCTCTCTCGCTCACTCACTCACTGTCTCTCTCTCTCTCTCACTCACTGTCTCTCTCTCTTTCACTCTCTCTCTTTCACTCTCTCTTTCACTCTCTCATTGTCCCTCTCTTTTTCACTGTCTCTCTCTCTCTTTCATTGTCACTCTCTTTCACTGTCTCTCTCTTTCACTGTCTCTCTCTCTCTCTCACTCACTCACTGTCTCTCTCTCTCACTCACTGTCTCTCTCTCACTCACTCACTGTCTCTCTCGCTCACTCACTCACTGTCTCTCTCTCTCTCTCACTCACTGTCTCTCTCTCTTTCACTCTCTCTCTCTTTCACTCTCTCTCATTGTCCCTCTCTCTTTTTCACTGTCTCTCTCTCTCTTTCATTGTCACTCTCTCTTTCACTGTCTCTCTCTCTCTCTTTCACTGTCTCTCTCTCTCTCTTTCACTGTCTCTCTCTCTCTCTCTTTCACTGTCTCTCTCTCTCTCTTTTTCACTGTCTCTCTCTCTCTCTCTTTCATTGTCTCTCTCTTTTTCACTGTCTCTCTCATTGTCTCTCTCTTTTTCACTGTCTCTCTCTGTCTCTCTCTCTCTTTCACTGTCTCTCTCTCTCTCATTGTCGCTCTCTCTTTCACTGACTCTCTTTTACTGTCTCTCTCTCTCTCTTTTTCACTGTCTCTCTCTCTCTTTTACTGTCTCTCTCTCTTTCACTGTCTCTCGCTCTCTTTCACTGTCTCTCTCTTTTTCACTGTCTCTCTCTCTCTTTTTCACTGTCTCTCTCTCTTTCACTGTCTCTCTCTCTTTCACTGTCTCTCTCTCTCTTTCACTGTCTCTCTCTCTCTTTCACTGTCTCTCTCTCTCTTTCACTGTCTCTCTCTCTCTTTCACTGTCTCTCTCTCTCTTTCGCTCTCTCTCTCTCTCTCTCTTTCACTGTCTCTCCCTCTCTCTCTTTCACTGTCTCTCCCTCTCTTTTTCACTGTCTCTCCCTCTCTCTCTCTCTTTCACTGTCTCTCTCTCTCTCTCTTTCACTGTCTCTCTCTCTCTTTCACTGTCTCTCTCTTTCACTGTCTCTCTCACTCACTGTCTCTCTCTCTCTTTCACTGTCTCTCTCTCTTTCACTGTCTCTCTCTCTTTCACTGTCTCTCTCTCTCTTTCACTGTCTCTCTCTCTTTCACTGTCTCTCTCTCTCTTTCACTGTCTCTCTCTCTCTTTCGCTCTCTCTCTCTCTTTCACTGTCTCTCTCTCTCTCCCTTTCACTGTCTCTCTCTCTCTCTCTTTCACTGTCTCTCTCTCTCTCTCTTTCACTGTCTCTCTCTCTCTTTCACTGTCTCTCTCTTTCACTGTCTCTCTCACTCACTGTCTCTCTCTTTCACTGTCTCTCTCTCTCTCACTCACTGTCTCTCTCTCTCTCTTTCACTGTCTCTCTTTCACTGTCTCTCTCTCTCTTTCACTCTCTCTGTCTCTCCCACTCTTGTCTCTCTCCCTCACCTCACTTCTCTTTCTGTCTTTCCCACACTCTGTTCCTCTCATCTCTCCTTGATCCCTCTCTCTGTCCAATAGGGATTCACACCAAAAGCAGCCCGGGTTTAAACAGACAGGGCCCACCCCTGGGGCCCAGTGAGCAATGATCCTCTCCCTTATCTCAAGTAGCAAATTCTTCAATCAATCCCTTTAATAAAAGACACCCTGTGTTGGTAATCTGTATCGGGGGGGGGAGACGGGGGGCTGAGGGAGGAGGGCGCTGGGGAGGTGGAGGGTAATTTAATCTGTGGATTGAGCGATGTAGAATGGGCAGGGGGGAATTGATTAGAAATCTCCATAATCAATAAAAAGTTTTTAAGATTCTCCTCTCCTCCTCCCCTCTTCCTCTACCCCCTCTCCTCCCTTCTCTTCTTCCTCTCCCCTCCTCTCCCCTTTTTTCTGCCTCTTCCCTCCTCTCCTCCCCTCTTTTCTTCCTCTCTCCTCCTCTCCTCTCCCCTCCTCTTCTCTCACCTCCTCCCCTCTCCTCTTCCTCTCCCCTCCTCTCCTCCCCTCTTTTCTTCCTCTCTCCTCCTCTCCTCTCCCCTCCTCTTCTCTCCCCTCCTCCCCTCTCCTCTTCCTCTCCCCTCCTTTCCTCCCCTTTTTTCTGCCTCTCCCCTCCTCTCCTCTCCCCTCCTCTTCCCTCCTCTCCTCTTCCCTCCTCTCCTCCCCTCTCCTCTTCCTCTCCCCTCCTCTCCTCCCCTCTCCTCTTCCTCTCCCCTCCTTTCCTCCCCTTTTTTCTGCCTCCCCCCTCCTCTCCTCCCCTCTTTTCTTCCTCTCCCCTCCTCTCCTCTTCCCTCCTCTCCTCCCCTCTCCACTTCCTCTCCCCTCCTCTCCTCCCTCTCTCCCCTCCTCTCCTCCCTCTCTCCCCTCCTCTCCTCCCCTCCACTCTACCTCCTCTCCCCTCCTCTCCTCCCCTCCTCTCTCCCCTCTTCTCTTCCTTGAACTCCTCCCCTCTTCCTCTATCTCCCCTCCCCACCTAGCAGTATTGATAATGAAGAACCTCGAGGCTGAATCCAGCCCCGGGTGTACTGAGGCCAATTAGATTTTATTAACGGTTAGTTGATGCTGCTTCCTTAATTGGGTCTGCAAATCCGTGCGATCCAATCAGAGGAGTGGAATCTCAGGAGCATGATGCCAGGTCGAATATCAGGTACACCCTGACCGTGATGCCCACCATAGTCGAACATCAGGTACACCCAGCAGGACCGGGCCCGACCGTGATGCCCACCATAGTTGAATATCAGGTACACCCCGACCGTGATGCCCACTATAATCGAATATCAGATACACCCAGCAGGACTGGGCCCGACCGTGATGCCCACCATAACCGAACATCAGGTACACCCAGCAGGACTGGGCCCAACTTTGATGCCCACCACAGTCGAATATCAGGTACACCCAGCAGGACCAGGCCCGACCGTGATGCCCACCATAGTCAAACATCATGTACACCCAGCAAGACTGGGCCGGACTGTGACGCCCACCATAGTCAAATATCAGATGCACCCTGCAGGCCCAGGCCCGACTGTGATGCCCACCATAGTTGAGCAACCGGCCAATACACCTTCTAGGCTCAACAGGAGCCGCTCGGGAAGGGTATCAGAGGGCCGACAGAGCCATGGGACTGCACCCCGGTGCGAGTCGGCAAATCCAACGAGAGGAGGGCGAGAAAACGGGGCAGAGGATTTGCAGGAGTTTTCACATTCAGCTGACTTGGGCTCCGTGTTAAAATCTGATTCCAGCCGGGTTCACACAGATACAGCTCAGTGACAGCCCGCATGAACCAGGCGTGGCCTCTCCCTGTGTCAGCCCCCCGTCCAGTGGGGAGCACTCTCGCCTCTGAGTCTGAAGGTCGTGAGGTCGTGGGCTCGAGTCCCGCTCCAGAGCCCCGTAATCCAGGCCGACGCTCCCCAGTGCCGGTCCCGAGGGAGTGCTGCACTGTCGGAGGGTCAGTACTGAGGGAGTGCTGCACTGTCGGAGGGTCAGTACCGAGGGAGAGCTGCACTGTCGGAGGGTCAGTACTGAGGGAGCGCTGCACTGTCGGAGGGTCAGTACTGAGGGAGCGCCGCACTGTCGGAGGGTCAGTACTGAGGGAGCGCCGCACTGTCGGAGGGTCAGTACTGAGGGAGCGCCGCACTGTCGGAGGGTCAGTACTGAGGGAGCGCCGCACTGTCGGAGGGTCAGTACTGAGGGAGCTCCGCACTGTCGGAGGGTCAGTACTGAGGGAGCGCCGCACTGTCGGAGGGTCAGTACTGAGGGAGCGCCGCACTGTCGGAGGGTCAGTACTGAGGGAGCGCCGCACTGTCGGAGGGTCAGTACTGAGGGAGCGCCGCACTGTCGGAGGGTCAGTACTGAGGGAGCGCCGCACTGTCGGAGGGTCAGTACTGAGGGAGCGCCGCACTGTCGGAGGGTCAGTACTGAGGGAGCGCCGCACTGTCGGAGGGTCAGTACTGAGGGAGCTCCGCACTGTCGGAGGGTCAGTACTGAGGGAGCGCTGCACTGTCGGAGGGTCAGTACTGAGGGAGTGCTGCACTGTCGGAGGGTCAGTACTGAGGGAGTGCCGCACTGTCGGAGGTGCCGTCTTTCGGACGAGACGTTAAACCGAGGGCCCCGTCTGCCCCTCTCAGGTGGATGTAAAAGATCCCACGGGCCGCTATTGGAAGAAGAGCAGGGGGAGTTCTCCCCGGTGTCCTGGGGCCGATATTTATCCCTCAACCAACATCGCTAAAAAAACAGATGATCTGCTCATTATCACATTGCTGTTTGTGGGATCTTGCTGTGCGCAAATTGGCTGCCAGGTTTCCCACATTACTTTATGTCAAAAGTACTTCATTGACTGTGAGGCGGTTTGAGGTTGTGAAAGATGCTGTACGAGTGACACACCACAAACCTCACTCCTTCTGGTTTTATTCTCTCTCCCCTTCACCCCCCCGCTCCCCCGGAAAGAGGGAAAGGTTTTTTTTTAAGAAAACGAGAGAGGCAGGTCGGAGAGAGGGAGTCGAGAAAAGAGAGAGAGAGAGGCTCGTTCACCACTGATTGATGAGGTCCTGTTGTTTCGGCACTCCGGCAGGGGTTAATAAGATGTGCAGCTTTATGGTAATGCAGGAGTCGGGGGCCCGGGGCGGGGGGGTGCAGGATGGATGTGTGTCTGTCGGCCCTCGACCGCACGAGCCAGTCCCCCGGGGGAGGGAAGGAGAGGTGGGGGCTACCGACTGTCGCACAGCCCCCAGCCAGATGCAAATCAGCCAAAACACAAAGAGGTCATGTGCCATGCAGACTTTTGTGTGTGTCTGTGTGTGTGTGTGTGTGTGTGTGTGTGCATCAAAGCAGCACTTCATTTAATTGTCTCTCCTTAAAACCCCGGCTCGATGAGGGGAATTTCCGACACCCGGGGCGGCTGAGACGTTTCATGAGTTGTTCCCCCCCACCCCGATTAAAATGAACTCTACGCCAGTCCTTCTGGTTTTATTCTCTCTCCCCTTCACCCCCCCTCTCACCCCCTCGTTTCTAATGCGTGGCTGAATCTCTCTTTTTTTTTAAACCTCGGTGGGATCTTGCTGTGCACTAACGAAAAGGCCGCACTTGTGCCTATCATAACCTCAGGAAGCGTCTTACGGCCAATGAAATACTTTTTTTTTTGAAGAGTAGTCACTGTTGGAAATATAGGAAACTTTGTTCTTTTTCTTTCGTGACTTCTTTAAAGAAAGATTTCTTTTAATCCCATTATAAAAGCTTTTATTATTTAAGTCATCGCGGCTGGAACATTCTAGGGATTCGCCTTGTGAAATCAGAAAGTAAGAAATGGTTTTTTGGAGACCAATTTTCGTGCCCTGACGTGGCAAAGTCTCTCACTCGCAGACAGGCGCTGTTCGCAGACACAGGGCCCTTTAACGAGACCGGGGACCCAGGCTGGTCAGGGGGCAGGAAGGTAGCAGACAGGCAAAAGCACAGCCCCAGGAAGGGCCTTAAAGGGGACCCTGCTCGAAGGTTGGGAGGGAGGCGGGCGTGCGGAGATGCTGAGCGAGGGACGAGGTTGCTGAGTTGAGAGTGGAGGGTGAGGGTAGCTGGTGGGTTTTGAGTTTGAGATTTCACTCCGGGTGAGTGCGTCTCTCCCTCATCACTGCTGTTTTCTGGCAAAGATGTTGCCAAACAGAAGGAAAAAAATGGTGACTAATTATTAATGTGTTTGAGACACAGTTTCATGTAAATTATAAACTTTAATTGTACATAAGTGTAGATTTCTTAAATTGGTCATTAAAAATCCACCAACATTTCTCCAATGTATTTTCCTGAAATTTAAAAAATATTTGTTTGAGACATTTTTCCCTCTCTGTATATATCACTCTCTCTCTGTATATATCACTCTCTCTCTGTATACATCACTCTCTCTCTGTATATATCGCTCACTCTCTCTGTATATATCACTCTCTCTCTGTATATATCACTCTCTCTCTGTTTATATCACTCTCTCTATATATATATATATATATTACTCTCTCTCTCTGTATACATCACTCTCTCTCTGTATATATCGCTCACTCTCTCTGTATATATCACTCACTCTCCATATATAGTACTCTCTCTCTCTGTATATCACTCACTTTCTCTCTGTATATATCACTCTCTCTCTGTATATATCACTCTCTCTTTGTACATATCACTCTCTCTTTGTACATATCACTCTCTCTTTGTACATATCACTCTCTCTCTGTATATATCACTCTCTCTTTGTACATATCACTCTCTCTTTGTACATATCACTCTCTCTCTGTATATATCACTCTCTCTTTGTACATATCACTCTCTCTCTGTACATTTCACTCTCTCTCTGGATATATCCCTCACTCTCTGTATATATCACTCTCTCTCTGTATATATCACTCTCTCTCTCTGTATATATCACTCACTCTCTCTCTGTATATGTCACTCACTCTCCGTATATATCACTCTTTCTCTCTCTGTATATATCACTCACTCTCTCTGTATATATCACTCTCTCTCTGTATATATCACTCACTCTCTCTCTGTATATGTCACTCACTCTCCGTATATATCACTCTTTCTCTCTCTGTATATATCACTCACTCTCCATATATATCACTCTCTCTCTCTGTATACATCACTCTCTCTCTGTATACATCACTCTCTCTGTATATATCACTCTTTCTCTCTCTGTATATATCACTCACTCTCCATATATATCACTCTCTCTCTCTGTATACATCACTCTCTCTGTATATATCACTCTCTCTCTCTATATATCACTCTTTCTCTCTCTGTATATATCACTCACTCTCCGTATATATCACTCTCTCTGTATGCGTCACTCTCTCTCTGTATACGTCACTCTCTCTCTGTATACGTCACTCTCTCTCTCTGTATACATCACTCTCTCTGTATATATCACTCTCTCTCTGTATATATCACTCACTCTCTCTCTGTATATATCACTCACTCTCTCTCTGTATATATCACTCACTCTCTCTCTGTATATATCACTCACTCTCTCTGTATATATCACTCACTCTCTCTGTATATATCATTCATTCTCTCTCTGTATATATCACTCTCTCTGTATATCTCTCTCTCTCTCTCTCTCTGTATATATCACTCACTCTCTCTGTATATATCACTCTATCTCTGTATATATCACTCTCTGTATATATCACTCTCTCTCTCTGTATATATCACTCTCTCTCTGTATATATCACTCTCTCTCTCTCTGTATATATCACTCACTCTCTCTGTATATATCACTCTATCTCTATATATCACTCTCTCTCTCTCTCTCTGTATATATCACTCTCTCTCTCTCTGTATATATCACTCTCTCTCTGTATATATCACTCACTCTCTCTCTATAAATCACTCACTCTCTCTGTATACATCACTCTCTCTCTCTGTATATATCACTCACTCTCTGTATATATCACTCTCTCTCTGTTTATATCACTCTCTCTCTGTATATATCACTCTCTCTCTGTATATATCACTCACTCTCTCTCTGTATATATCACTCTCTCTCTCTCTCTCTGTAAATCACTCTCTCTCTCTGTATAAATCACTCTCTCACTCTCTCTGTATATATCACTCTCTCTCTCTCTCTCTCTGTATATGTCACTCTCTCCATCTCCATCTCTCTCTTTCCTCTCCGTTTCTCTCTCTCCACCTCTGTTTCTCTCTTTGCCTTCCTTCTCTCTTTCTGTCCCTCTTTCCTCTCCCTCATGTGCTCTCTCACTCCCTCCCTCTATGTATATGTCAGTCTCTATCTCCTCTCTTTCCTCTCCCTCACATGCTCTATCTCACTCCTTCTCCCACTCTCTGTATATGGCACTCTCTCTTTCTCTCTCCTCTCCCTCCCTCTTTCTATTTCTGTATGCCAGTCTGCCTCTTTCCTCTCCCTCAGTCTCACTCTCTCTCTCTCCCTCTCCCTCACCCTCACTCTCATTTCCTCTCTCTCTCCCTCACTCTCAATCTGTCTCTCTCTCCCTCAGTCTCGCTCCCTCTCTCTTTCCTCACCCTCCCTCTCTCTACTTCTGCATGTCAGTCTCTCACTTTCCTCTCCCTCACTCTCTCTCTTCCCTCTCCCTCACTTTCCTCTCCCTCACTCTCACTCTCTCTCTTTCCTCTCCCTCACTCTCACTCTCTCTCTTTCCTCTCCCTCACTCTCACTCTTTCCTCTCCCTCACTCTCACTCTTTCCTCTCCCTCACTCTCACTTTCCTCTCCCTCACTCTCACTCTTTCCTCTCCCTCACTCTCTCTCTCTCTTTCCTCTCCCTCACTCTCTCTCTTTCCTCTCCCTCGCTCTCTCTATTTCTGTATGTCAGTATGTCTCTTTCCTCTCCCTCACTCTCTCACTCTCTCTCTTTCTATCCTCTCCCTCACTCTCTCTCTCTATCCTCTCCCTCACTCTCTCTCTATCGTCTCCCTCACTCTCGCTCTCTCCTCTCCCTCATTCTCTCTCTATCCTCTCCCTCACTCTCTCACTCTCTCTCTCTCTATCCTCTCCCTCACTCTCTCTCTCACTCTCTATCGTCTCCCTCACTCTCTCTCTCCTCTCCCTCATTCTCTCTCTATCCTCTCCCTCACTCTCTCTCACTCTCCCTCACTCTCTCTCACTCTCTCTCTCTCTCTCTTTATCCCTCTCTCTCTCTCTCTCTTTATCCCTCTCTCTCTCTCTCTCTATCCTCTCACTCTCTCTCTCTATCCTCTTTCTCTCTCTTTATCCCTCACTCTCCCTCTCTCTTTATCCCTCTCTCTCTATCCTCTCCCTCACTCTCTCTCTCTATCCTCTCCCTCACTCTCTCTCTCTATCCTCTCCCTCACTCTCTCTCTCTACCCTCTCTCTCGCTGTCTCTATCCTTGCTCTTTATCCCTCTCTCTCTCTCTCTCTCTCCCTCTATCCTCTCTCTCTCCCTCTATCCTCTCTCTCTCTCTCTACCCTCTCTCTCGCTGTCTCTATCCTCGCTCTTTATCCCTCTCACTCTCTCTCTATCCTCTCTCTCTCTCTCACACTCTCTCTCTCTCCCTCTATCCTCTCTCTCTCTCTCTCTCTCTCTCTCTCACACTCTCTCTCTCTCCCTCTATCCTCTCACTCTCTCTCTATCCTCTCTCTCTCTCTCACACTCTCTCTCTCTCCCTCTATCCTCTCTCTCTCTCTCTCTACCCTCTCTCTCGCTGTCTCTATCCTTGCTCTTTATCCCTCTCTCTCTCTCACTCTCTCTCTCTCTCTCTCTATCCTCTCTCTCTCGGCTTTGTGTGGATCAGACGGCCTAGGGTCTCAAGTCTGATCTGCTGCAAACAAAAGAGGCGGCTGAGTTGGATCAGGCGCATTTGGAGGCGTTAAGGGACCTCTATCCACCAACCCCCACCCCCTCCCCTTCTCTCTCTATCTTTCTTTCCTTGCCTCTATTGAATTCGGACAAAGCCCGGCACGTGGGCATTGAATAGAAGCAGGACAAAAGGGGCCAGACTGGACGTGTGGCGCTCTGGTAGCTATTTACATAATGGGGAGCGAACACGCGTCGGGAGCAGGTACATCTGCTGCCTCCTGGGAGACTAGTCATTCCCTCTTGGATCAGATTACGCTCTTTGTCTGATTGGTTGCCCATCCTGAGCCATCTGCTTGAGATGGACCAGACAATGAGGCCGTGCAGTCTTTAAATAGTCAGAGCAGGGCTGCGATCGAACAGTTCCAAGGAGGGGGGACTTGCTGCCTTAAGGGGCCTTTGCTTGCTGCTTCTCTTCTCCCCCCTCCCCCACTCCGGCACTCCCCCCACCCCACCCCACCCCCCCGCCCCAAAGCTGGTGTGTCCTTGACTCAGACCCGCACGTCCTCAGCCAAAAATGCCGCGGGGGTTCCTGGTGAAGAGGACCAAGAGAGCGGCCCTGGTCTCGTACAGGGTGCGCTGCAGCGAGGAGGAGGGGGAGAGGGTGCCCTCCCCCTGGGGAGGGGAGGGGGACGCCCCCTCTCCCCAAGCCCCCCGGCCCGGCTTCGGCCTTCCCGTCGCCCCCGGCGCCCGGGCCCGCAGTCCCAGCCGGCCGCTGAGCAGGCCCCTGGGTTCCAGCTCCCCCGTGCTGGCCGAGTCCTTCCCCAGCCCGTCGTCCCTGGCCTGCTCGCTGGGCCGGGGCGTCTTCCTGGCCTCCGTGTCCGACCAGGAGGTGGAGATGGGTTCCAACTGCGCCCCGGAGCATCCGGCCGAGAGGCAGCAGCCGTCGGTGGTCAAGGCCAAGGCCCGGGGCAAGAGGCCCAGATTGGAGAGGAAGACCGTTAAGGACGAGGTGACCACTTCCCCGGTCTTAGGACTAATGATTACCAAGGAGCGGATGGAGGCCTTTCAGCCCAGCGCTGGGGCCAGACCTCTGGGGGAGTTCATCTGCCAGCTCTGCAAGGAGGCGTATCCAGGAGCTCTATCGCTGGCCCAGCACAAGTGCTCCAGAATTGTCCAGGTGGAGTACCGTTGCCCCGAGTGCGCCAAGCTCTTCAGCTGCCCGGCCAACCTGGCCTCCCACTGCCGCTGGCATAAACCCAGGAACCCGGGCGCCCCCCAGGCCCAGGAGGCGGCCGGAGAGGGTGGCAAGAGCCAGCGGGAGGGCTGGGCCCGGCCTCCGGAGGACGAGTTGTTCGACTGCCCGCTGTGCAGCAAGAGATTCCGGCGGCAGGCCTACCTCAGGAAGCACGCGGCCACTCACCGAGCCCCCGTGCTCTCGCCCGGGAGCCAACGGTTCATCCAGCGGGCGGAGGGCGCCAAGCCGGGCGCTGTTACCTCCTCCGTCATCGTCGCCGACTCCTCGCCTCCTCCTCCTGCTCAGCCCGGACTCCAGCTGACTTTCCGAGGGGCCGAGGTTCTCCCGGTCAAACCGTACCCCGAGATGTCCTTCTCCTCCTGCCCGGTCCTGAGCAGGCACGTCAAGGGCAAGTGTCACCCTGTGGAGAACAGGCAGGTGGTGGTTTTCCAGCTCTCCGAAGCCCATACAGTGATCTGAGGATCGGAAACCTCCCAAAAAAAACACGGACTGATGAACGCAGCCCCGGTCTTATTTATTCTGTGTGTGTGTGTGTGTGTGTGTGTGTGCGTGCGTGCGTGTGTTTGTGTGTGTGTGCGTGCGTGTGTTTGTGTGTGTGCGAAACTGTGTGTGTGTGTGTTTGTGCGTGTGTGTGCGTGCGTTTGTGTGTGCGTGCGTTTGTGTGTGCGTGCGTTTGTGTGTGTGTGCGCGCGTGAGTGTTTGTGTGTGTGTGTTTGTTTGTGTGTGTGTGCGCATTTATGTGTGTGTTTGTGCGTGTGTGTTTGTTTGTGTGTGTGCGTTTGTGTTTGTTTGTGTGTGTGTTTGTTTGTGTTTATGTGTGTGTGTTTATGCGTGTGTGTGTGTTTATGTGTGTGTGTGTTTGTGTGTGTGCGCGTTTATGTGTGTGTTTGTGTGCGCGTGTGTGTTTATGTTTGTGTGTGTGTTTGTGTGTGTTTGTGCGTGTGTGTGTTTATGTGTGTTTGTGCGTGTGTGTGTGTTTATGTGTGTTTGTGCGTGTGTTTGTGCGTGTGTGTGTGTTTATGCGTGTGTTTGTGCGTTTGTGTGTGCGTGTGTGTGCGTTTGTGTGTGTGCGTGTGTGTGCGTGTGTGTGAATGAGTAAAAGTTGTAAAGAACACGAATAAACCCGTCTCGAAACGAGTGTGAGGGAGTTTTCCAGCCTTGCATTTTCAGTGTCTGTAATAATGAAATGGTCCAAGACAAGTATAAATTATATAATTTATTTATCTATTGCTTCTTTTGTTGTTAATTATATAGAGAATGCTTTTTGTACAAAATCTTTCTGCTGCTTGTACTTGGGGAGGGGGCAGGTTTTGAAAAAATATCCATTTTTGTACAGCTGAACTTTGTATTTTTCTCGATGGCATTTTTTGTCTGCCTGAAATGAAACCCCAAAATCTTCTCTTGGAGTTTACGAAGGGTCACCTCTCAGCTGTAGCGGTGTTCATTTTAAGTGTCGTTTGTTTCTGAGATGCTTTTAAATAAAATGTCAAGACATTAACTTGCCTGGTGTTGAAGTTTCCCTATCGATGGAGGGAATCTGCGGAACGCGGCTCGCACTGGGGTAGACCGGGACACCAGGAACAGGAGGAGGCCATTCAGCCCCTCGGTCCTGCTCTGACTTTCAATTAGGCCACAGCTCGTCTGTATATCACTCCATTTTCCCACCTAGCTTTAAGACTACGTCCCCTCGTTCTTGATTTCCCCCATCAGAGGAATTCATTTATCCTCGACAAGCAACCTGTCCTCATAATTTAACCCTTTTAGCCCCGGTATCATTCTGATGAATCAACGCAGCACCCCCTCCAAGGCCAATGTGTTCTTCCTGAGGTGCAGTGCCCAGAACTGAACGCAGTATCTCCAGATGGGGGCCTGCCCACAGGTCTGTACAACTGAAGCATCACTCCCTCCCTCCCCTTTGTATTCCAGGGATAAATGCCAACACACCATTCGACTTTTAGATTGCGATTTGTACCTGTTCACCAGCTTTAAACAATTTGTGCACTCAGTTTGTTCCTTAGTTGGACTGCGAATTCATCTTTTACGTTCAAATCGTCCCGTTCATTCCCCAGCATCCAGATTTCTGCTATCCTGAGTGCGAATGACAGAGGAGATTTTCTGTTAGCTTGTTGGTACGTCAATTTAAATCTCAAGGCTTTCTCCGCGTGTCAGAGGAATAAAAGATCTCCACGCAAACTCTTTAAAGCTTTCTCGCAGACTTTTAAAGACGTGGGTTTCACACTGAGCTGGAGTTAGGTGCAGACTTGATTGGGACCCCATCCACCACCCTAAACATTCACTCCCTTCACCACCGGCGCACCGTGGCTGCAGTGTGTACCGTCCACAGGATGCACTGCAGCAGCTCGCCAAGGCTTCTTCGACAGCACCTCCCAAACCCGCGACCTCTACCCAGGCACATGGGAACAACACCACCTGCACGTTCCCCTCCAAATCACACACCATCCCAACTTGGAAATATATCGGCCGTTCCTTCATCGTCGCTGGGTCAAAATCCTGGTATCGAGAGGTTTTACCTATCAGGAAAGACTGAACAGGCTGGGGCTCTTTTCTCTAGAAAAGAGAAGGCTGAGGGGTGACCTGATAGAGGTCTTTAAAATTATGAAGGGTTTTGATAGGGTAGACGTAGAGAAGACGTTTCCACTTGTGGGGGAGACCAGAACTAGGGGGCCATAAATATAAGATAGTCACTAATAAATCCAATAGGGAATTCAGGAGAAACTTCTTTACCCAGAGAGTGGTGAGAATTTGGAACTCGCTCCCACAAGGAGTAGTTGAGGTGAATAACAGATACATTTAAAGGGAAGCTCGATAAACACATGAGGGAGAAAGGAATAGAAGGATAGGGTGAGATGAAGAGGGGAGGGAGGAGGCTCGTGTGGAGCATAAACACCGGCATAGACCAGATGGGCTGAATGGCCTGTTTCTGTGCTGTACATTCTGTGTAAAAAGCGAGAATTCAGTCAGCAAACAGTTAACGCCGAACTCCCACCCGAGTCCCCGGAGTCCGGAACAGTTAACGCCCACTCCCGCCCGAGTCCCCGGAGTCCGGAACAGTTAACGCCCACTCCCGCCCGAGTCCCCGGAGTCCGGAACAGTTAACGCCCACTCCCGCCCGAGTCCCCGGAGTCCGGAACAGTTAACGCCCACTCCCGCCAGAGTTCCCGGAGTCCGGAACAGTTAACGCCCACTCCCGCCCGAGTCCCCGGAGTCCGGAACAGTTAACGCCCACTCCCGCCCGAGTCCCCGGAGTCCGGAACAGTTAACGCCCACTCCCGCCCGAGTCCCCGGAGTCCGGAACAGTTAACGCCCACTCCCGCCCGAGTCCCCGGAGTCCGGAACAGTTAACGCCCACTCCCGCCCGAGTCCCCGGAGTCCGGAACAGTTAACGCCCACTCCCGCCCGAGTCCCTGGATCCGTCTACAGGTGAACTGACCTGCGACACATTCCAACAGGTGTAACAGGCTGTGAGACTCCCCAGTAATGAGCTGCCATGACTCTTGTATTTAGCCGGCGAGGCTGGCAGGAGAGATGTACGAGGCCCGTGCCAGCGAGGCAGCTTCCAGTCATCTTGTTGGCATCCACTGTCATCGTGAGATATGGGGAGATATTAAAGGTGGCACCTGTTTATAGCCGGTGCCAAGCTAGTGTAAATCTCCTGGGCAAAGTACACAGCGAGTAAAAGGGAACGATTCACTCCTGTCTGGGACTGTACGGCCCGTGTGTGTCTCAGTGCCTCCTGTACATGTACAGTACACAGTGGGTAAAAGGGAACGATTCACTCCTGTCTGGGACTGTACGGCCCGTGTGTGTCTCAGTGCCTCCTGTACATGCACAGTATACACAGCGAGTAAAAGGGAACGATTCACTCCTGTCTGGTACTGTACGGCCCGTGTGTGTCTCAGTGCCTCCTGTACATGTACAGTACACAGTGGGTAAAAGGGAACGATTCACTCCTGTCTGGGACTGTACGGCCCGTGTGTCTCAGTGTCTCCTGTACACGTACAGTACACAGTGGGTAAAAGGGAACGATTCACTCCTGTCTGGTACTGTATGGCCCGTGTGTGTCTCAGTGCCTCCTGTACATGTACAGTACACAGTGGGTAAAAGGGAACGATTCACTCCTGTCTGGGACTGTACGGCCCGTGTGTGTCTCAGTGTCTCCTGTACATGTACAGTACACAGTGGGTAAAAGGGAATGATTCACTCCTGTCTGGTACTGTACGGCCCGTGTGTGTCTCAGTGCCTCCTGTACACGTACAGTACACAGTGGGTAAAAGGGAACGATCCACTCCTGTCTGGGACTGTACGGCCCGTGTGTGTCTCAGTGTCTCCTGTACACGTACAGTACACAGTGGGTAAAAGGGAACGATCCACTCCTGTCTGGGACTGTACGGCCCGTGTGTGTCTCAGTGTCTCCTGTACACGTACAGTACACAGTGGGTAAAAGGGAACGATTCACTCCTGTCTGGGACTGTACGGCCCGTGTGTGTCTCAGTGTCTCCTGTACACGTACAGTACACAGTGGGTAAAAGGGAACGATCCACTCCTGTCTGATACTGTACGGCCCGTGTTTCATTGGTCTCTGCTGATTAATGTTGAGGACGGAGATATTTGAGAGGGGGAGAGGCTGCATTAATAGCGTCTGCTGTAACACGACCCCCCTGTAACTGGTGTCTGATACATATAATTACATAGAATGTACAGCACAGAAACAGGCCATTCGGCCCAACAGGTCTATCCCGGTGTTTATGCTCCTCACGAGCCTCCTCCCTCCCTACTTCATCTCACCCTATCAGCATATCCTTCTATTCCTTTCTCCCTCATGTGTTTATCGAACTTCCCCTTTAAATGCATCTCTGTTATTCACCTCAACCACTCCTTGTGGGAGTGAGTTCCACATTCTCACCACTCTCTGCGTAAAGAAGTTTCTCCTGAATTCCCTATTGGATTTATTAGTGACTATCTTATATTTATGGCCCCCTAGTTCTGGTCTCCCCCCACAAGTGGAGACATCTTCTCTACGTCTACCCTATTGAAACCCCTTCATAATCTTAAAGACCTCTATCAGGTCACCCCTCGGTCTTCTCTTTTCGAGAGAAAAGAGCCCCAGTCTGTTCAGCCTTTCCTGTAAAGTTATAACCTCAGTCCTGCTGTCCTTGTGAATCTTTTTTTGCACTTTCTCTAGTTAACACAGTGCGAGAAATATTTCCCGCGGAGAGCTCCGCGGTAAGGCTCATTCAGAGAGGGTGAAAAAGACCCTGGGCTCACACCCCCCCACCCCAGTTCCCCAGGATCCCCCCTCCTCTTATACCTCCCCCTCTGAATCTTCAGGCGAGACAGAGGGGGAGGTATAAGAGGAGGGGGGGGTCGCAATATTAATTAAAGAATCAATTACTGCCATAAGGAGGGATGATATATTAGCAGGTTCCTCTAATGAGGCCATATGGGTGGAGCTTAAAAACAAAAAGGGGGCAAGCACTTTGATGGGAGTGTACTATAGGCCCCCAAACAGTCAGGGGGAGATAGAGGAACAGATATGTAGGCAAATCTCAGAAAATTGTGCAAATAATAGGGTAATAATAGTGGGGGATTTCAACTTCCCCAATATTAACTGGGATACTCAGAGTGTAAAAGGCTTAGAGGGTACAAAATTCTTAACGTGCATCCAGGAGAGCTTTTTGAGCCAGCATGTAGAAAGTCCTACAAGAGAGGGGGCGGTACTGGACCTAATTCTAGGGAATGTGGCCGGCCAAGTGGAAGAAGTGCTAGTAGGTGAGCACTTTGGTGAGAGTGACCATAATTCGGTGAGATTTAAGGTGGTCATGGAAAAGGACGGGGAGGGGCCGGAAATAAAGGTTCTAAATTGGGGGAAGGCCGATTTTAATAGGATAAGGCAGGATCTGGCCAAAATGGACTGGGATCAGCTGCTTGTAGGAAAATCCGCATCGGAGCAATGGGAGTCTTTCAGAAGGAAGATTGAGACCATAAAATGGCAACATGTTCCCGTAAAGGTCAAGGGTGGTTCCAAGAACTCCAGGGAACCTTGGATGTCAGGGGATATATGAGAATGGATTAGGAAAAAAAGGAGGGCTTTTGGCAGATACAAAAGGCTAAAGACGGAGGAAGCCCTAGAGGAGTACAAAAAGTGCAGGGGGATACTTAAAAAAGAAATTAGGAGATCAAGGAGGGGCCATGAAATAACACTGGCGAGCAAAATAAAGGAAAATCCTAAGATGTTTTATCAGTATATTAAGGGTAAGAGGATGACTAGGGAAAAAATAGGGCCCATTAGGGACAAAAATGGCAATCTGTGTGTGGAGCCGGCAGATGTAGGAGGGGTTCTAAATGAATTTTTTGCATCTGTTTTCACTATGGAGAAGGACGATGTAGACATAGAAATACGGCAGGGGGACTGTGATATACTCGAACATATTAACATCGAGCGGGAGGAGGTATTGGCGGTTTTAGCAGGCCTAAAAATGGATAAATCCCCAGGCCCGGACGAAATGTATCCCAGGCTACTGTGTGAGGCAAAGGAGGAGATTGCGGGGGCTCTGACACATATATTCAGAATCTCTCTGGCCACAGGGGATGTGCCAGAGGACTGGAGAACTGCTAATGTAATACCATTATTCAAGAAGGGGAGTAGGGAAAAACCGGGGAACTACAGGCCAGTGAGCCTAACATCAGTGGTAGGAAAATTATTGGAAAAAATTCTGAAGGACAAAATTAGTCTCCACTTGGAGAAGCAAGGATTAATCAGGGATAGTCAACATGGCTTTGTCAAGGGAAGATCATGTCTGACTAATTTGATTGAATTTTTTGAGGGGGTGACTAGGCGTGTGGATGAGGGTAACGCAGTGGATGTGGTATACATGGATTTCAGTAAGGCCTTCGATAAAGTCCCCCACAGGAGACTGGTCAAGAAGGTACGAGCCCATGGAATCCAGGGTGCCTTGGCACTTTGGATACAAAACTGGCTTAGTGGCAGAAGGCAGAGGGTGATGGTCGAAGGTTGTTTTTGTGACTGGAAGCCTGTGGCCAGTGGGGTACCACAGGGATCGGTGCTGGGTCCCTTGCTGTTTGTGGTCTACATTAATGACTTGGATATGAATGTAAAAGGTATGATCAGTAAGTTCGCTGATGATACAAAAATTGGTAGGGTGGTAAATAGCGAGGAGGATAGCCTCAGTCTGCAGGACGATATAGATGGGTTGGTCAGATGGGCGGAACAGTGGCAAATGGAATTTAACCCGGAAAAGTGCGAGGTGATGCACTTTGGAGGGACTAACAAGGCAAGGGAATACACAATGAATGGGAGGACCCTAGGCAAGACAGAGGGTCAGAGGGATCTTGGTGTGCAAGTTCACAGATCCCTGAAGGCGGCGGAACAGGTAGATAAGGTGGTAAAGAAGGCATATGGGATACTTGCCTTTATTAGCCGAGGCATAGAATATAAGGGCAAGGAGGTTATGATGGAGCTGTATAAAACACTGGTTAGGCCACAGCTGGAGTACTGTGTGCAGTTCTGGTCGCCACACTACAGGAAGGATGTGATCGCTTTGGAGAGGGTGCAGAGGAGATTCGCCAGGATGTTACCAGGGCTGGAGCGCTTCAGCTATGAAGAGAGACTGGGAAGATTGGGTTTGTTTTCCTTGGAGCAGAGGAGGCTGAGGGGGGACATGATTGAGGTGTACAAAATTATGAGGGGCACAGATAGGATGGATACTAAGGAGCTTTTTCCCTTTGTTGAGGGTTCTATAACAAGGGGACATAGATTCAAGGTAAAAGGCGGGAGGTTTAGAGGGGATTTGAGAAAGAACTTTTTCACCCAGAGGGTGGTTGGAGTCTGGAACTCACTGCCTGAGAGGGTTGTGGAGGCAGGAACCCTCACAACATTCAAGAAGCATTTGGATGAGCACTTGAAATGCCATAGCATACAAGGCTACGGACCAAATGCTGGAATATGGGATTAGAGTAGACAGGGCTTGATGGCCGGCGCGGACACGATGGGCCGAAGGGCCTCTATCCGTGCTGTATAACTCTATGACTCTATGATCTCACCCACGTGACTCTGACTCTCCTTTTACTGACTCCTGCGGGGTGGGATCAGCGTCAACGGCGATGCCCCACTTAGTCGCACATCCTGCTGGCACTGGTTTACGGTCACATGGCGAGAGGGGGGTGGTCAGTGACTGTGGAACCTGTCAGCCAGGGACAGTCAGCGCCGTCCGTGTGTGTGGGGCGGTGTGGGGGGAGAACAGGGAATAAAAAAAGTACTTCATTGGCTGTAAATCGCTTCGGGACGTCCTGAGGTGGTGAAAGGCACCATAGAAATGCAAGTCTTTCTTGTCTCAGGACGTCCCGAAGCGATTTACAGCCAATGAAGTACTTTTTTTGAAGTGTAGTCACTGTTGTGATGTAGGAAACGCAGCAGCCGATTTGCGCACAGCAAGATCCCACAAACAGCGATGTGATAATGATCAGATAATCTGTTTTTTAGTGATGTTGGTTGAGGGATAAATATTGGCCCCAGGACACCGGGGAGAACTCCCCCCTGCTCTTCTTCAAAATAGCGGCCGTGGGATCTTTTACATCCGCCCGAGAGGGGCCTCAGTTTAACGTCTCATCCGAAAGACGGCACCTCCGACGGTGCGGCGCTCCCTCGGTACCGACCCTCCGACGGTGCGGCGCTCCCTCGGTACCGACCCTCCGACGGTGCGGCGCTCCCTCGGTACCGACCCTCCGACGGTGCGGCGCTCCCTCGGTACCGACCCTCCGACGGTGCGGCGCTCCCTCGGTACTGACCCTCCGACAGCGCGGCGCTCCCTCGGTACCGACCCTCCGACAGCGCGGCGCTCCCTCAGTACTGCCACCGGGAGTGTCGGTCTGGATTATGGGCTCAAGTCTCTGGAGTGGGGGCTCGAACCCACGACCTTCTGACTGAGAGAGAGAGAGAGAGAGAGAGAGAGGCCCACTGAGCCAAGTGAGTCAGCCTCACCCGACCGCGTACTGGGGAAGGGGGAGTAATCAGGCAGGGTTCCTGCTCCTGCTCGCTGTCCAGTGACCCCTGCTGAACAGTATGTGTGTGTGCGTGTGCATATGTGTGTTTATGTGTGCGTGCACATGTGTGAACAGCAGGTGAGCACAGGATCGGCTGTAAACTCCCACACCCCCCCCCCCACCCCATGGTCGAACAGCATCCTGTCACTCACTGCTCAGTAAGAACTGAATTAAACACCAAACAATATTGGAAGCCCCAACCCAGGCAGGGCAGACAAGTAACCCGCCCCCTGCCCATTGCCCCTCTACCCATTGCCCATTGCCCCTCTGCCCATCGACCCCCTGCCCATTGCCCCCCTGCCCATTGCCCCTCTACCCATTGCTCCTGCGCCCATTGCCTCCCTGCCCATTGTCTCTGCCCATTACCCCTCTACCCATTGCCCCTCTGCCCATTGCCCATCTGCCCATTGCCCATCTGCCCATTGCCTCTCTGCCCATTGCCCCTCTGCCCACCTCCCCCCCGCCCATTGCCCCTGCGCCCACTGCCCCTCTGCCCATTGCCCTCTGCCCACCTCCCCCCTGCCCTTTCACTGCAGCTCGAGAAGACAGATCTACAATTAATTTGTAATTCTGGGAGCGGGAAGAAAGCAGCCAAACAATACAAAATGTCTCGGCACTTTTAATTTCTCCATATTACTGAGGAGCTACAAAGCAACTGGTTGGTTGCTGTGCAACGGATGCAAAGTCTCTGATCCCTTTCTTTGTTACTGGTTGTCCAGGACCATCTGTCAGTCCGTCACACCCCCTCCCCCCAAACCTCCGACTGCCCCGAGTGAGGGACTGCCCATTTGCATCTTTTAGACACAAAAGCCACATGTTCTGAATTTTTGACACCAGCGTAGATTAATTCTGAATTTAAAAGCAGAAATCCCCAGCCGGCCTCCCTTCTAATCCGGCCTCTGATCGCAGTGTTTCACTTCAGGGTGTAAATGGGTCAGAGCCCCGGACAAAACTCCTCGGGTACAGACACTTCGAGGCTTGCAGTTCACTCACACACTCACTCACACTCAGTCACACATACTCACTCACACACACACACTCTCTCTCACGCTCACACACACACTTACTCACACATTCTCTCACACTCACTCTCTCTCTCACACACACTCTCTCTCTCACACACACTCTCTCTCACACTCACACACACTCTCTCTCACACTCACACACACTCTCTCTCACACTCACACACACTCTCACACACACTTACTCACACATTCTCTCACACTCACACTCTCTCTCACACTCACTCACTCACACACTCTCTCACACACACTCAAACACACACTCAAACACACACTCAAACACACACTCAGTCTCTCACCCTCACACTCTCTCACATTCACACACACTCTCACACACACACTCTCACTCTCACTCACACTCTCACACACACACTCTCACTCTCACTCTCACTCACACACTCTCACTCTCACTCACACACTCTCACTCTCACTCACACACTCTCACTCTCACTCACACACTCTCACTCTCACTCTCACTCACACACACTCTCACTCACACACACTCTCACTCACACACACATTCTCTCACACTCATTCTCTCTCTCACACTCACACTTACTCACACATTCTCTCACACTCACTCTCTCTCTCACACTCACACACACACACTTACTCACACTCTCTCTCACACTCACACTCTCTCTCACACTCACACTCTCTCACACTCACACACATTCACACACACACACTCTCTCACACACACACACTCTCTCTCACACACACTCTCTCTCACACACACTCTCTCTCACACACACTCTCTCTCACACACACTCTCTCTCACACACACTCTCTCACACTCACATTCTCTCTTACCCTCACATTCTCTCTCACACTCACTCACACACACTCTCACTCACACACACACATTCTCTCACACTCATTCTCTCTCTCACACTCACACTTACTCACACTCTCTCTCACACTCACACTCTCTCTCACACTCACACTCTCTCTCACACTCACACTCACACACACTCTCACACACACACACTTACTCACACTCTCTCTCACACTCACACTCTCTCTCACACTCACACACACTTACTCACACATTCTCACACACACACTCTCTCACACACACACTCTCTCACACTCACACTCTCTCACACTCACACTCTCTCACACTCACACTCACACTCTCACACACTCTCTCACACACTCTCTCACACACACACTCAGTCTCTCACACACACACACACACTCTCACTCACACACACACTTACTCACACATTCTCTCACACTCACACTCTCTCACACACACACTTACTCACACTCAGTCTCTCACACACACACTCTCTCACATTCACACACACTCTCTCTCACACACACTCTCTCACACACACACTCTCTCACACACACACTCTCTCACACTCACTCACACACACTCTCACTCACACACACACATTCTCTCACACTCATTCTCTCTCTCACACTCACACTTACTCACACATTCTCTCACACTCACTCTCTCTCTCACACTCACACTCACACTCTCTCTCACACTCACACTCACACACACTCTCACACACACACACTTACTCACACTCTCTCTCACACTCACACTCTCTCTCACACTCACACACACTTACTCACACATTCTCTCACACTCTCACACACACACTCTCTCACACACACACTCTCTCACACACACACTCTCTCACACTCACACTCTCTCACACTCACACTCTCTCACACTCACACTCACACTCTCACTCACACACACTCTCTCACACACTCTCTCACACACACACTCAGTCTCTCACACACACACACACACACTCTCACTCACACACACACTTACTCACACATTCTCTCACACTCACACTCTCTCACACACACACTTACTCACACTCAGTCTCTCACACACACACTCTCTCACATTCACACACACTCTCTCACATTCACACACACTCTCTCACACACACACTCTCTCACACACACACTCTCTCACACACACACTCTCTCACACACACACATACACTCAGTCTCTCACCCTCACACTCTCTCACATTCACACACACTCACCCACACATGTACACAAACACGTTCACACTCTCTCTCTCTCTCTCTCTCACACACACTCAGAAAACCAGAAGGCCTCAGGCTCGATGCCCACTCTGCTGACGTTGCCCGTCTGGGTCAGGATGGCAGTCGGGGGCTACGATTGGCCGGCAATGAGATAATGCCCACCCCCTTTTGGACCGTGTGCCGGTCGGATGAGGGGGAGGGTTGAGTTAGGCCATGAGTTTTGGCTCTCCTCACGAGGCACCGGGGACGGGAGCAGTGGGGGAGGGGGCGGGAATTCCAATCCCTTGTCTACCAGCTCCTCTTTGGATCACCTCAGCCTTCAATCCAACCCTGACAGGCTCATGTCTCCATCGCAGTCTCCCGAGGGGCCGGGGAGGATTGACCTGGTATTGTTTCGATAGGAACATTATGAAGAGGGGGTGGGGGCTCACTGCCCCCTTGAGGGGGGCCTCTGTTCACAACCTGTCCCTCGACTTTCTTCAGGCCAAACCGATGAAGAAATAGTGAGGGACTACGTTTCCCTCGTCTCCCTCGGGCGGGCCGGGGTGGAGGGGGGAGAGCAGCACAAGACTTGTGTATCCCCCCACTCCCTTCGCCCCACCACTGGCGGCCGTGCCTTCAGCCGCCTAGACGCCAAGCTCTGGAATTCCCTCCCTAAACCTCTCCGCCTCTCTCTCCCTCCTCCTTTAAGACGCTCCTTAAAACCTCCCTCTTTGACCGAGCTTTTGGTCGCCTGTCCTAATATCTCCTTCTGTGGCTCGGTGTCAAATTTTGTCTGATTTTCGCTCCTGCGAAGGGCCGAGGGACGTTTTACTACGTTAAAGGCGCTATATAAATGCAGGTTGTTGTTCTATGGTAGACTTCTGCACAGAAAGATTCCGGAGACTGCCAGCGAGGAAGTGATGGGGAAAGAGATTTCCATCGGAACGGAGTGCGCCGACTTCCGATGGCAGAATCCCATCCGCGCCCGTGAGTGGGAAGGCCTTTAACGCTGACAGGGCCGCAGGCTTTTAATCGGGGCTGGGTTGGCATGGTGACAACCGCCAATCGCTCCCTATTTTCCGGTTCAAAAGGTGAAAAGCCGGCAGAATATTAAATAATAACGATGCTCGCGCCCACACAGCGCCCTACCGCGCTCTCGGGGAGCGTCACACAACCAATCACTTCGCAGTGCAGTGACTGTTGTTACGTGGGCCAGCGGGGCAGCCATTTTGAACACAGCAAGATCCCACAATCAGCAATGTGAAGGATGCCCAGTCAATCTGTTTTTTGATGGTGTTGGTCGAGGGATAAATGTTGGCCAGGACACCGGGGGAGAACTCCCCCCGGTCATCTCAATGAATTACTTGGAAGCTCAGTCAATATTCACACAGCAAGATCCCACAATCAGCATCGAGATAAACAACCAGTTAATCTGATTTGGAGGGAGGAATGTGGGCCCCTGGGACACCTCCCCTGCTCTTCTTCCAATAGTGGCCGTGGGATCTTTTACGTCCACCTGAGAGGGGCAGACGGGGCCTCGTCTGAAAGACGGCCCCTCCGACGGTGCAGCGTTCCCGCAGTACTGGCGATGGGAGTGTCGGCCTGGATTATGGGCTCCAGTCTCTGGAGTGGGGGCTCGAACCCACGACCTTCTGACTGAGCCACGGCTGCGGGAAGTGGTGGAGGTGGGTAAGGGACTGTAGGGTGTCCAGTGCCCTTGCAGCTCGGAGCCCAGCGAGAGCCAGGAGAGTGTGCCAAACCCAACTAAAGGAAACCCCTTTCAAAGGGGCTCCAAGTGTAACGGTGGTGTTTGGCAGTGGGGAGAGGCCCGGACAATACTTGATGGTTCCATCACCCCGGGGAGCAGCCCCAGCAGATGGCAGACCAGGATTCTCAATCAATAGGAGACAGGGTCACATCCCAGTGGGAAAGGCCCAACAAACGGCTTTCTCCTCAGCCTGGGTCTCGACTACAAAAATCCTCAGCTCCCCAGGCGCATTCCCTGGAGGCTGGGAGTGTGCCTACAAACTCAGAACATCACGGTACAGAATCATATTCACAGCCCTCACTGTAACACTGATATACCCCGCACCCCTCACTGTAACACTGATATACCCCGCACCCCTCACTGTAACACTGATATACCCCGCACCCCTCACTGTAACACTGATATACCCCGCACCCCTCACTGTAACACCGATATACCCCGCACCCCTCACTGTAACACCGATATAACCCACACCCCTCACTGTAACACCGATATAACCCGCACCCCTCACTGTAACACCGATATACCCCGCACCCCTCACTGTAACACCGATATACCCCGCACCCCTCACTGTAACACCGATATAGCCCGCACCCCTCACTGTAACACCGATATACCCCGCACCCCTCACTGTAACACCGATATACCCCGCACCCCTCACTGTAACACCGATATACCCCGCACCCCTCACTGTAACACCGATATACCCCGCACCCCTCACTGTAACACTGATATACCCGCACCCCTCACTGTAACACCGATATACCCCGCACCCCTCACTGTAACACCGATATACCCCGCACCCCTCACTGTAACACTGATATACCCGCACCCCTCACTGTAACACCGATATACCCCACACCCCTCACTGTAACACTGATATACCCCACACCCCTCACTGTAACACTCTGATATACCCCACACCCCTCACTGTAACACTCTGATATACCCCACACCCCTCATTGTAACACTCTGATATAGCCCGCACCCCTCACTGTAACACTGATATACCCCACACTGTAACACTGATATACCCCACACCCCTCACTGTAACTCTGACAGACCCGCACCCCTCACTGTAACACTGATATACCCCGCACCCCTCACTGTAACACTGATATAGCCCGCACCCCTCACTGTAACACTGACAGACCCACACAGGGATAGCCAGGACCTGGAGTTTACAGCGGGAATCATTCCACTCAAGTTCAAAGTGGGAATAAGGGCAGGATATCCAGTTCCCTTTGGTTTCCTATCGAGGCGTTGATAGAATGTGGTATTTCCCTGGGCCGGGGTACGAAGGGAGGGAGGGGTTTCACACAGCGCGGAAGGGGTGTCGAACGTGACACATGGGCCTGTGCTGCCTCCTTTGCGAACGAGCTCCTTTATATTTGGGGGAGGCCGGGGTCTGGGGGGAGCGGTGGTTTGGCGGGGGGGGGTGGGGGCTGCGAAGAAAGCAGTCTCCGAGCGCCGGGGCCTGATTTCCCGGGTTAATCGGCTCCTGTCGGTGTCAGCTCCAGCCAACAGCTGCCTGTCACCCACCAGAGCCCGCAGGAGTCGGCCCGTTAAGTGTGAGGGGGGGGGGGGCTGGGGGGGGGTCGATGGGGAGGGGAGTTCGGGGGTTTTGTCAGGCCGTGCCTGCCCGGATGATGCGCGGACCGGAGGAATGTGCCGTCTATCCCCAGTGCCTCGTGGAATTCCAAGCCTGCACCTGCTGAGCCTGGCTGCTTTGACAGGGTCCCTGTGCACAAAAGAGGGGCTGGCAGACTGACAAAGCGCCCGGGAGCGACAAAGGGGCCTCCCTCACAGTAAGCCGGGTTGCCTCGAGCTGCGGAGGGAGGGGTGTTAACTGGAACGGGAACCTCTCCTTTCATTAGTTTTCTCTCTCTCCCTTCGCCTGGACCAAGGGTGTTAAGGGTTACGGAACCGAGACGGGTAAGATGGAGTCGAGATCCAGATCAGCCCACGATCTAACTGAATGGCGGAGCAGGCTCGAGGGGCTGAATGGCCTCCCCCTGAACCGAATGATCCAACTTATGGTGTTTAATGCGTACCCGGCCCGTCTCAAACGAACTTTCACTGTTTTTAGTGCTCGTTGGACTAACCGTGACCCAGCCTGGTTTAGTAGGCCTGGACTGTGGGAGCCAATGGCCCGGGTTGAAGAGGCCTTCATCTGATTGACCAATAGCGTGCTTTCTCGGCTGGGGGAGGCGGAGCCACTCCCCGCTGATAAAACCTGGAGGGGTGGCGTCACGGCAACAACTGCCTATCATGCCTGCCACAGTCGAATAGCTGACCAACGTGGACTCGCACCTTCAGGAGAGGCGAGGGGAGAATTGGAGATGGAGGACAGTCTGATCGTCAGCTACGCCTCGGCAACAGAAAAGTCCTAACCTTTCTAAATGTCTGCTTCGGTCATTAGATTTCAATTCGATCTGATTTGATGGGCACTAAAGTGTTGACTTTAACTGTTCCATATAGAGTTGCCAACTCTGGTTGGACGTATTCCTGGAGGTTTCATCGCATGACCTCCCGCCTCCTACCGCCCCGCCCAGTCAAACAGCCTGGAGGGTTGGCAACCCCTCTTCCATATGGGCAACAGTGGTAATCGCCACGTTCAAGATGGCCACCGCCACACTCAAAATGGCACGGGCCACGTTCAAGATGGCCGCCGCCACACTCAAAATGGCACGGGCCAAATTTAAATTGGCCACTGCCATGCTCAAAATGGCACGGGCCACGTTCAAGATGGCCATCGCCACACTCAAAATGGCAAGTGCCACTTTCAAGATGGCCACCGCCACACTCAAAATGGCACAGGCCACATTCAAGATGGTCACCGCCACGCTCAAAATGGCACGGGCCACGGTCAAGATGGTCACCGCCACGCTCAAAATGGCACGGGCCACTTTCAAGATGGCCACCGCCACGCTCAAAATGGCACGGGCCACTTTCAAGATGGCCACCGCCACGCTCAAAATGGCCACCAAAGATGTTGCTTCTCCTACTCCAGCTGCATTTTATTTTCCAGGTGTGTTTGATGTCTCTGACCCGTGAACCAATGGAAACGTCGATTATATTTGATGCGGGTGTAGAATTGCCATCGGTAGCAGTACACCTTTTGCGAATCAGCAAACCGCCCACAGATTGCGACAGAGCCGACTGCAGTCGCGGCCCGCTATTCGGTGATCCCTGCCGGGTGTGAACATCGGGATCTGCTGAGGTGTTCCTTCCCCCCCCCCTGCCCCTCACGGTTAAATAACCTGCCAACGGGGCGCAGCGGGCGCCCTCAGGGGTCAGCGCCGGGACGGTGCCTGGCCTCGGAGAGAGGTATCCAGGGCTGGCAGCGAGAGGTACTGCCCGCGACTCGGGAGCTGTAACCCGATCCCAATCACAGGCAGCTGGCCTGACAGCTGTCTCTCTCTCTCTCTCTCTCTCTCGCTCTCTCTCTCCCTCTCCCTCTTCCCCCTTGTTACAGACACAATGCTAAACAAACCCTCCAGCCCTGGCCCTCCTTTTGATTAATAATTGATGAAGGGCAGCCAGCAGAAGGGAGGGAGGGAGAGATGCTGCTGGTGTCGGTTAGGCTGGCGGTTTTTACAGTCAGATCCCTGTGGCCCTTACCGGCATCTGGTGGCATTCACCTTTCTAACCGGCACGGAGTTTAATTAAATTCTCCAAAAGGCATTTTTCTCCAAATTGTTTGAATCATTGAATGCAGCCCTCTTTTATTTTTAAGTTCTCTCCTCCTCCTCTCTCTCTTACCGGAGGTCCTAACAGGCTCTTCTGCACACCTCGAGCCTAGGCAGACAGTAGATATTCGACTGCAGGGGCATCACAGGCCAGCCAATTCAGTCCCATCCTCGCCCGGGCTGGGGAGGAGAGGAGGGGGAAGGAGAGGAGGTGTAGGGGGAGGGGAGGGAGAGGGGGAGGGGGAGGGGAGGGGGAGGGAGAGGGGAGGGGGGGTAGTTCTCCAAAACTGGCAGAATTGTGGATCCTTAAGTCCAACGTCGGGCCCTTGAGATTTCGGGCGGTGGAGTGGGTGGGGTTTATTCTGCCAATCTCTTAAAGGGACCATCCTCCCAGGCCAACCTCTTAAAGGGACCATTCTCAATGGTGGGAGAGAGGCCCTTTCTAATGTAACACTGCCTCGCGTGTACCTGTCCTTTGGGTGTTCAAAAGATAAACAGAAGGCAATTCCAATCTGGAATTTGTGGGGCAATTTGGTAAAGATACGGATTACTGGAGCCCCAACACTCTGAGGATAATGGGCGTTTCACTGGTCATTGATTCCACCCGGTAACAGACGACGAGACCAAAGGGAAGCTTTTACCCTGACCAATCCCCGCTCTGGGGGGCTCCTGAGTGAGGGAGTGGGGTGGGAGGGGGAGTGCAGAGGGGAAACCAGCCCGGGGCTCCTGCTCCTCACTGCTATCCAGAGAACTCCCTCCCTAACAGCACTGTGGGAGAACCTTCACCACACGGACTGCAGCGGTTCAAGAAGGCGGCTCACCGCCACCTTCTCAAGGGGCAATTAGGGATGGGCAATAAATGCCGGCCTCGCCAGCGACGCCCACATCCCATGAACGAATTTTTTAAAAGTCTGGATGTCGGCTGAGGGTGTTTGGGGTACGGGACGAGGGGAATTCGGTCCAGCTGTGGGTCTGCAGGTACCCTTTACTCATATGAGTTTAAAAGGAGAGAGGATTTAGGAGGCAAGGAGAGATGTTCCCTTTAAGAGATTGGCTGGGGAGGATGGTCCCTTTAAGAGCTAAGCTGGGGAGGATGGCTAGGTGGATGGTCCATTTAAGAGCTAAGCTGGGGAAGATGGTCCCTTTAAGACATCGGCCAGGGAGGATGGTCCCTTTAAGAGACTGGCTGGGGAGGATGGTCCCTTTAAGAGAATGGCTGGGGAGGATGGTCCATTTAAGAGCTAAGCTGGGGAAGATGGTCCCTTTAAGACATTGGTCAGGGAGGATGGTCCCTTTAAGAGCTAAGCTGGAGTTGATGGTCACTTTAAGTGATTGGCCAGGGAGCTTGGTCCCTTTAAGAGCTAAACCGGAGAGGATGGTCCCTTTAAAAGATTGGCCAGGGAGGATGGTTCCTTTAAGAGATTGGCCAGAGAGGATGGTCCCTTTAAGAGCCTGGCTGGGGAGGTTTTGGTGTAACTGGAACGGTTTAGAGGGTGGGTATTGGGGGGGTGGGTGTTTGGGGGTCAGTCTGCTCGGCATAAGAAATTAAAATGACCAAACTCCCCCCTCCCTCCCCCCTGCCCGCAGGAGGAGGCAGACGGACACACACACAGCCGACAGGTACAGGCACACGTCACGGTGGGGGGGGGGCCTTTGGTAACACGGGTCCGTCACCGGGGAGACCGGGGTTGGTCGCCCCACAGCCGGTGCAAACGTGAAAGGGACGTAAAGGCTCCACTTAGAGGTCAGCCATCGCTCACCGGGCCACTCTCCCCCCACCCTCACCCTCACCCCTCCCCAATCCCGTCTCGTCCCTCACTCCCGGAGAGGAGCCATCCCACTGGGAGCACGGATCGGGAATTCGGGACCTCTTAATAATAGGTGCTCCGAAGGAGAGGTGTGGGGGGGCTCCTCTGGGAGAAGGCAGAATCGCTGGACCCAATCCTGCCCTAAATCAGTGCCCCTTAGTGTAGGGAGAGGGAAATTGGCCAGGACCCCCACTTTGGACCCCTGGCTGCGGGCGTCAGGTGAGACAGGATCAAACTCATCGATTAGGTTCCCCCCCTCACTGCGATCGAGAGTAATCACAGCACCGGAGGAGGCCATTCGGCCCATTGCGCCCGTGCCGGCTCTTTGAAAGAGCTAGCCAATTAGTCCCTCTTTCCCCATTCGCCCTGCAAAATTTTCCCCATTCAAATATTTCTCCGATTCCCTTTTGAAAGTTATTATTGAATCTGCTTCCACCGCCCTTTCAGGCAGCGCATTCCAGATCAGAACAACTCGCTGCGTTAAAAACATTCCCCTCATCTCCTCCCTCTGGTTCTTTCGCCAATTATTTTAAATCCGTGTCCTCTGGTTACCGACCCTCCTCCCACTGGAAACAGTCTCTCCTTATTTACTCCATCAAAACCCCCTCATGATTTTGAACCCCTCGATTAAATCTCCCTCCTAACCTTCTCTGTGCTGAAGGGAGTACCCTGAAATAAATTAAAGGCGGTCTCACCGGTCGGCCCTCCTGATTAAGGGAGCGGTGGTCGAGCCCTGCTTTGTTGCTGCTGGAAGTCCCTGCTTCCGGACACAGCGCTGGGAGAGAGAGGGAAGAGAGAAGGGGTCGAGAAATTACGACCCACGGAGTTTCAGCCTGGTCATTTAAATGTAACCCTTGTGGCCCCAATTCCAGGACTTTTTTCCCTCCTGCTAACCTCTCCCTTCTTTCTCTCTGTGTGACGCCCCTTGGCAGCTTCCCTCTAACTTTAAAGGCGCTGTAAAGATGCCTCTAAGACCCGTAACCCAGGCTTCTCAGTATCAAAAGCAAATCGAGGGACTGCGGTCGAGAGGTTGTGCTGTCTCTTCTGGAATTCCCTCCCTAAACCCCCTCCGCCTCTCTCGCCTCATTTAATGGGACTTCCTTCACGTGGAGAGACGGGAGAAGCTGGGATTGTTCTCCTTAGAGCAGAGAAGGTTACGGGGAGATTTGATCGAGGTGTTCAAAATTACAAGGGGTTTTGATAGAGTGAATAAGGAGAAACTGTTTCCAGTGGCAGGAGGGTCGGTAACCAGAGGACACAGATTAAAGATAATTGGCAAAAGAACCAGAGGGGGAGAGATGAGAATGTTTTTTACGCAGCGAGTTGTTCTGATCTGGAATGTGCTGCCTGAAAGGGCGGTGGAAGCAGATTCAATAATAACTTTCAAAAGGGAATCAGATAAATACTTGAAGGGGAAAAATTTGCAGGGCTACGGGGGAAAGAGCAGGGGGGGGGGGGGGGGGGGGGAGTGCGACTAATGGGATAGCTCGTTCAAAGAGCCAGCACAGGCACGATGGGCCGAGTGGCCTCCTCCTGTGCTGTCTGACTCCATGAAGACACTTCTTAAAACCCGCCTCTTTGACCGAGCTTTCGGGTCACCTGTCCCTGATATCTCCGTACGTGGCTCGGTGTCAAATTTTAAACACTTGTGGGACGTTTGGAAGGTGCAGAGCTGCGAGTTGCTGTCGTGGGATTCAGGGCGAGAGATTAAAATGGGTCCCCCTTCTTTCTCTGCCGACCCTGTGGGCCCGTCTTGAGGCTGTGGGCAGGTCCAGGCAGCGAGCATGGGTCTAATCTTTACGGGGCTGTGTTATGTAGATTTAATTTTCACTGGCGCTGAATGGCGGGCCTGTGGGAGACGGACGACACAAAGAGACAAAGGAGAGGGTTTCATGTCAGATCAGAAATGTAGAGCGCTCAGAAGTCATTGTCTGCCTCGATTGCATACTTGGCAGCCTCACGCGACAGTGGTTGGGTTTAAGGCTAATGGACGTACGAGAAGGTTCCATCCATCTCCCCCCTCCCTTCCCCTGGCTGAAAAGGCGATGCTCCATTGTTGTGAGCTGGGGAGAAACAGACTGCAAGGCCGCGCGCGCGGGGCCCTGGAGGGACGAGCCACGCGCTAGGCCGGCCGGCCGCCCTCCCCCACAGAGGCCGCTGGCCATTCACTCTCAACGGCTTGCCACGCTTCAGGCCCCGACCTTTGGCCTCTGACCCAGCAGCGTGTGCTGCCTTGGGGAGGGCACCCCTCCCCCCTCTTCTTCTTCCTCCTCCTCCCCCTCCTCCCCCCCCGACACTCCCGCCCGCCCTCCTCCCCATCCCTCCCCATCCCACCTCCTTCTAACATCGCAACCCAACACCAGGTTTAGGACAGCAACAAACGTAACTCTGAGTCCAAACTGCAGATGGGAGGGGGGAGGGGGGAGGGGGGAGGCCAACTGTGTTAATTAAAGGGACAGTGCCACCTTTTGTTCCAATCTGCTATTCGACTCGCTCATTTTCTTCCTTTGCGGAGTCTCGGGTTTCTCCCCTCCCTGTGCAGAAAAGTTTATGTTCTGTTCCGCTGATTATCTTTTTAAAACTGATATTTCCAGCCCACCTCCCCCTGCACTCGCTGACCTACATTGGCTCCCGGTCCCCCCCACGATTTCCCCCGAATTTTAAAAATTCCTATCCTTGTTTTCAAACCCCTCCATAGCCCTCACCCCCTCTCCCTATCTCTGTAACCTCCTCCAGCCCCTACAACCCTCCGAGATCTCTGCGCTCCTCCAATTCTGGCCTCTTGCGCATCCCCCGATTCCCATCGCTCCACCATTGGCGGCCGTGCCTTCAGCCGCCTGGGCCCTAAGCTCTGGAATTCCCTCCCTAAACCTCTCCGCCTCTCTCTCCTCCCTTACGATGCTCCTTATAACCTGTCGTTGATGGAAAATTGCCCGTGTTCCATGCTCCAAGTGACAAGGCGGTCAGGAAAAGGGGTTTTGGAAAGTCGACAGGTTGATACTTTTGAAACTGTGTCATTTAAAAAAAAAGCGAGAGGGTATGGGGGTGTTGGGTGAGGGCGGGGGTCACGGCCGAGTAGATTCGGAGAGTGGAGGATTGACGTGCGTAGAACCGTAGCTCACAGAGAGAGTGAGAGAGAGAGACCAGAGAGAGAGAGAGAGAGAGACCAGAGAGAGAGAGTGAGAGAAACAGAGAGAGAGAGAGAGAGAGAGAGACCAGAGAGAGAGTGAGAGAAACAGAGAGAGAGAGAGAGAGAGACCAGAGAGAGAGAGAGAGAGAGACCAGAGAGAGAGAGTGAGAGAAACAGAGAGAGAGAGAGAGAGAGAGAAACAGAGAGAGAGTGAGAGAAACAGAAAGAGAGAGAGAGAGAGACCAGAGAGAGAGAGAGAAACAGAGAGAGAGAGAGAGAAAGAGAGAGACCAGAGAGAGAGAGAGAGAGACTAGAGAGAGAGAGACCAGAGAGAGAGTGAGTGAGAGAGACCAGAGAGAGAGTGACAGAGAGAGAGAGAGAGAGAGAGTGAGAGACTAAGAGAGAGAGTGAGAGACTAAGAGAGAGAGTGAGACAGAGAGAGAGAGAGAGAGAGAGAGAGAGACAGAGAGAGAGTGAGAGAAACAGAGAGAGAGAGAGAGAGAGAGAGACCAGAGAGACCAGAGAGAGAGAGAGACCAGAGAGAGAGAGTGAGTGAGAGAGACCAGAGAGAGAGAGTGTGAGTGAGAGAGACCAGAGAGACAGACCAGAGAGAGTGAGAGAGTGAGAGAGAGAGAGACCAGAGAGAGTGAGAGAGAGAGAGACCAGAGAGAGTGAGTGAGAGAGAGACCAGAGAGAGTGAGAGAGTGAGAGTGAGAGACAAAGAGAGAGAGTGAGAGAGAGAGAGAGACACAGAGAGAGAGACAGACAGACAGAGAGAGAGGGCCACAGAGAGATAGAGAGACAGAGAGAGAAAAACAGAGAGGGAGAGAGAGAGAAAGAGTCAGAAAGAGGGAGAGAGAGATAGAGACAGAGAGTGAGAGAGACAGAGAAATACAGGAAGAGAGAGAGGGAGAGAGAGAGAGAGAAGGCGGTTAAGGATTAATCCCTGGTGAAATTATTGGAACCATCAGACCCAATATTGAAATGGCCCTTTTACTGCCCTTTAAAAAGCACCAGTGGGGCAGTGAAAGGGTTAAGGCCGGGGCAGCACAGACAATGTATGGGTTGGGGGCAGGGGGGGGGGCTCTGCCGAGTGCCTGGGTCGGGTAAATGGGGAGTGGGGGGGTTTACTTGGAGCTTGATCTCCGGGGCAGGTTTGCTGTCCTCAATGACAGGACTTCTTGGGGCCACTGCACTGTCTCCTGTACCAGGGCTCCCCCCAGAGGTGGTGTTAAAAATTACCCGAGTGCATCAATGAAGGGAGTAGGCACAAAAGTGAGATGAGGTTTGAGGTGGGGTGGGGAGAAAATGACACTACAATTCTGGGGGTGGGGAGTGGGTTTTACTGCACAATTGCACTCTCCAAACGCACCAAGAACGAGAAGCGAGAGGGGTGAGGCGGGACTCAGTTTCAGCAACATGTGGGGGACGGCCGGGTTGACGAGGGCTGACTGGCGATCTCTCCTCCCAGCCCGGCCAGCCGGCTCCCGATTACTGTCCACTATAATATACTCAGTGAATAGCATACCCTGTATAGTGTACTCAGTGGGTGCGCTGTTCACTATAGTGTACTCAGTGGGTGCGCTGTTCACTATAGTGTACTCAGTGGGTGCGCTGTTCACTATAGTGTACTCAGTGGGTGCGCTGTTCACTGTAGTGTACTCAGTGGGTGCGCTGTTCACTATAGTGTACTCAGTGGGTGCGCTGTTCACTATAGTGTACTCAGTGGGTGCGCTGTTCACTATAGGGTACTCAGTGGGTGCGCTGTTCACTATAGGGTACTCAGTGGGTGCGCTGTTCACTATAGTGTACTCAGTGGGTGCGCTGTTCACTATAGTGTACTCAGTGGGTGCGCTGTTCACTATAGTGTACTCAGTGGGTGCGCTGTTCACTATAGTGTACTCAGTGGGTGCGCTGTTCACTATAGTGTACTCAGTGCGTGCGCTATTCACTATAGTGTACTCAGTGGGTGCGCTGTTCACTATAGTGTACTCAGTGGGTGCGCTGTTCACTATAGTGTACTCAGTGGGTGCGCTGTTCACTATAGTGTACTCAGTGCGTGCGCTATTCACTATAGTGTACTCAGTGCGTGCGCTGTTCACTGTAGTGTACTCAGTGGGTGCGCTGTTCACTATAGTGTACTCAGTGGGTGCGCTGTTCACTATAGTGTACTCAGTGGGTGCGCTGTTCACTATAGTGTACTCAGTGGGTGCGCTATTCACTATAGTGTACTCAGTGGGTGCGCTGTTCACTGTAGTGTACTCAGTGGGTGCGCTATTCACTGTAGTGTACTCAGTGGGTGCGCTATTCACTGTAGTGTACTCAGTGGGTGGGCTATTCACTATAGTGTACTCAGTGGGTGCGCTGTTCACTGTAGTGCACTCAGTGGGTGCGCTGTTCACTGTAGTGTACTCAGTGGGTGCGCTGTTCACTATAGTGTACTCAGTGGGTGCGCTGTTCACTGTAGTGCACTCAGTGGGTGCGCTGTTCACTGTAGTGTACTCAGTGGGTGCGCTATTCACTATAGTGTACTCAGTGCGTGCGCTATTCACTATAGTGTACTCAGTGGGTGCGCTATTCACTATAGTGTACTCAGTGGGTGCGCTATTCACTATAGTGTACTCAGTGCGTGCGCTATTCACTATAGTGTACTCAGTGCGTGCGCTATTCACTATAGTGTACTCAGTGCGTGCGCTATTCACTATAGTGTACTCAGTGCGTGCGCTATTCACTATAGTGTACTCAGTGGGTGCGCTATTCACTATAGTGTACTCAGTGGGTGCGCTATTCACTATAGTGTACTCAGTGGGTGCGCTATTCACTATAGTGTACTCAGTGGGTGCGCTATTCACTATAGTGCACTCAGTGGGTGCGCTATTCACTATAGTGTACTCAGTGCGTGCGCTATTCACTATAGTGTACTCAGTGGGTGCGCTATTCACTATAGTGTACTCAGTGCGTGCGCTATTCACTATAGTGTACTCAGTGCGTGCGCTATTCACTATAGTGTACTCAGTGCGTGCGCTATTCACTGTAGTGCACTCAGTGGGTGCGCTATTCACTATAGTGTACTCAGTGGGTGCGCTGTTCACTATAGTGTACTCAGTGGGTGCGCTGTTCACTATAGTGTACTCAGTGGGTGCGCTGTTCACTATAGTGTACTCAGTGGGTGCGCTATTCACTATAGTGTACTCAGTGCGTGCGCTATTCACTATAGTGTACTCAGTGGGTGCGCTGTTCACTGTAGTGTACTCAGTGGGTGCGCTATTCACTATAGTGTACTCAGTGCGTGCGCTATTCACTATAGTGTACTCAGTGCGTGCGCTATTCACTGTAATATACACCGTGCGCTATTCACTGTAACATACACCGTGCGCTATTCACTGTAACATACACCGTGCGCTATTCACTGTAATATACACGGTGCGCTATTCACTGTAATATACACCGTGCGCTATTCACTGTAATATACACGGTGCGCTATTCACTGTAATATACACCGTGCGCTATTCACTGTAATATACACCGTGCGCTATTCACTGTAATATACACCGTGCGCTATTCACTGTAACATACACGGTGCGCTATTCACTGTAATATACACGTGCGCTATTCACTGTAATATACACCGTGCGCTATTCACTGTAATATACACGTGCGCTATTCACTGTAATATACACGTGCGCTATTCACTGTAATATACACCGTGCGCTATTCACTGTAATATACACCGTGCGCTATTCACTGTAATATACACGTGCGCTATTCACTGTAATATACACCGTGCGCTATTCACTGTAATATACACCGTGCGCTATTCACTGTAATATACACCGTGCGCTATTCACTGTAATATACACGTGCGCTATTCACTGTAATATACACCGTGCGCTATTCACTGTAATATACACCGTGCGCTATTCACTGTAATATACACCGTGCGCTATTCACTGTAATATACACCGTGCGCTATTCACTGTAATATACACCGTGCGCTATTCACTGTAATATACACCGTGCGCTATTCACTGTAATATACACGTGCGCTATTCACTGTAATATACACGGTGCGCTATTCACTGTAATATACACGTGCGCTATTCACTGTAATATACACCGTGCGCTATTCACTGTAATATACACGTGCGCTATTCACTGTAATATACACGTGCGCTATTCACTGTAATATACACCGTGCGCTATTCACTGTAATATACACCGTGCGCTATTCACTGTAATATACACGTGCGCTATTCACTGTAATATACACGTGCGCTATTCACTGTAATGTACACGGTGTGCTATCCACTATAGTATACTCAGTGGGCGCTATTCACTATAGCTATAGTTACTCATTCATTGCTGTCTGGAGGAAGATCTTGCTTCCTCTAGTTCCGTGCTCTCTAAGTTGAGTAGGTTCTTACATCAAACCTTCTGAACCTCTGGCTCTCATCCCCTCTTTTACCTGTCCTCTCCTGAAAGCCCTGACTGAAGCCTTAAATGGGCAGATAAAATTTAATCCCGAGACATGCGAAGTGATACGTTTTGGTAGGAAGATGAGGGGAGGTAATATAAACTAAACAGTACCATTTTAAGGGGAGTGAGGGAACCAGAGAGATCTGGGGGTGTATGTGCACAAATCTTTGAAGGTGGCAGGACAAATTGAGAAGGCCGTTAAAAAAGCATATGGGATCCTGGGCTTTATTAATAGAGGCGTAGAGTACAAAAGCAAGGACGTTATACTGAACCTTTATAAAACACTGGTTAGGCCTCAGCTGCAGTATTGTGTCCAATTCTGGGCACCGCACTTTAGGAAGGATGTCGGGGCCTTGGAGAGGGTGCGGAGGAGATTTACCAGAATGGTGCCAGGGATGAGGGACTTCAGTGATGCGGAGAGACTGGAGAAGCTGGGATTGTTCTCCTTAGAGCAGAGAAGGTTAAGGGGAGATTTAATCGAGGTGTTCAAAATCATGAAGGGTTTTGATAGAGTAAATAAGGAGAGACTGTTTCCAGTGGCAGAAGTCGGTAACCAGAGGATACAGATTTAAGGTGATCGGCAAAAGAACCAGAGGGGGGGAGATGAGGAGAATTTTTTTTACGCAGCGAGTTGTGATGATCTGGAATTCACTGCCTGAAAGGGCGGTGGAAGCAGATTCAATAATAACTTTCAAAAGGGAATTGGATAAATACTTGAAGGGAGAAATTTACAAGGTTATGGGGAAAGAGCAGGGGGGGAGTGGGACTAATGAGATAGCTCTTTCAAAGAGCCAGCACAGGCACCATAGGCCGAATGGCCTCCTTCTGTGCTGTACCTTGTACGATGCTAAGCTGAGATGCAGTACGACAGGCGCAAGGTTCTGCGAACATGGAACGCATCACAACCAATTCAACTCCTGGTCCTCGCAGAGTGTTGGTTTGGCTCAGTCGGTATCACTCTCACCTCTGAGCAGAAGGTCGTAGGTCTACTTCAGGGTTTGAGCCCTTAATCCAGGCCGACACTCCCGGTGCCGGTACTGAGGGAGGGCTGCACTGTCGGAGGTGCCGTCCTTCGCATGAGACGTTAAACCGAGGCCTCGCTGGTTCAGGTGGGTGTCAGTGATCCCACGGCCACTATTGGGAGAAGAGCCGGGGAGTTCTCCCTGGTGTCCTGGCCCAATATTTATCCCTCAACCACCACCAAAAACTGATTAAATGATAATTCATTACTGTCTGTGGGATGTTGCTGTGTACAAACCAAGCTGCTGTATTTGCCTATATGGCAGCAGTTCAAATTAATTAATGGTGTGGAAATGCTTTGGGACATTTCTGGGAGTCACAATCCCTCCTCCCTCTCTCACGCCCACCTAAATTTGTGTTCCGCCATGGTCAGTGGATAGCGACCAGGAAGAGGAACCCTCTAGATTCCCGTGTTCAGTTGGCGTGCCCCCCGACCTTCGACCCGACCCGTGACCCGGCTTACAAGGGCTAACTCGCCCCCAGAGCGAGACTCGACCCTGGGATGCTCCGAGCAGTATGGGGTGGCAATACTGCCGTGACTCAGTGGGTCTCTCTCTCTCTCGCCTCTGAGTCAGAAGGTCGTGGGTTCGAGCCCCCACTCCAGAGACTTGAGCTCCAGAATCTAGGCCGACTCTCCCCAGTGCCAGTGCCGAGGGAGTGCCGCACTGTCGAATGAGACGTTAAACCGAGGCACCGTCTGCCCCCCTCAAGTGGACGTAAATGATCCCAAGGCATGTTTGGAAGAAGAGCAGGGGAGTTAGAACCATGGAAAAAAAATACAGCACAGAAGGGGGCCATTGGGCCCATCGTGTCCGCGCTGGCTCGAAGAACAACCGGGTGCCCATTCTAATCCCACCTTCTGGCACCCGGTCCATAGCCCTCAAGTAGTTCTCAAATATTTATCCCTCAACCAACATCACTAAAACAGACGATCTGGTCATTATCGCATTGCTGCTCGTGGGATCTTGCTGTGCGTAAATTGGCTGCCGCGTTTCCTACATTACAACAGTGACTACACTTCAAAAAAAGTACTTCGTTGGCTGTAGAGCGCTTTGGGACGTCCTGAGGTTGTGAAAGGCGCTATATAAATGCAAGTTCTTTCTTTTTTTTACACTGGGCTCTCGGTGTCTTACAAAATCTCGGACACTCTGCGGCTAGAGTGGGACAGCAGGCTGGCTGTCTCTGTGCGTGCACTCTGCACCCTACCCTCGCCGTTTGGTACAGGACCCAGTGCGAAAAGCAGTGCGAACACAAACTTTCCAAACCTGACCTCTCAGATAAGCAAAGGCTCAAATATCTAAAGCTGAAACCGGCCCTCAAACCAACATGGGAGAGGGTGGGCGAGTAAGGACACAGCTTCCAGTCTGCTGATAACCCCCCTCCCCCACCCCCCCAGATCCGAGCCAACGGTTCGAATTCCTCATTCCCTCTCGGCAGACGCAGCCCATAGTTACAGCAGAGAGGGAAGGGGAGCAGGGAAAAGGAGGCAGGAGGAGGCCTATCGGTTGCCGTGGATACTGTACAGGCCGCATTGTCCATTCTGGTCGCCTCCGTCCTTGCATTTGCCCTGAGTTCCTTTGCATTTTTGCACCACAAGTATTCAGATGGCCACTCAAATGCTAATGACTGTTCAGTGCCTCATTCCCCAGCTGTTGTGTGTGTGTATGAGATGGAGGCGGGAAGCCCATTTATCCCTTTAACCCTTCGAGGGCTAGGTACAGGCCTAAAGATTCTGATGAAAGCACTAGCAGGGCGGTTAACTTCAGCACGTGGCGAGTTTTCCTTCGTAAAGTTAGGCCTCAGGCCTTACTCTCTCCCTTTGGAATCTCAGTACCGTTATTTCATAGAATTTTACAGCACAGAAACAGGCCGTTCGGCCCATTCTGGTCCGGGCTGGCGTTTACGCTCCACGCGAGCCTCCTCCCACCCGACTTCATCTGACCCTATCAGCATAACCATATTGTTAACTAATCCCCTCCCCTCACTAACCTCCTCCCCCAACTTCACCTCCCTAATACTTATCCATGGTGAAATGAGAGGAGCGAAAAGAAAGATGGCACCTGGTTGCCATGGATACCATACAGACACATTGTCTATCTAAATGTGTGGCCCTTTACGTTGCCCCCTTCCCTACATCTGCCTTGAGTTCCCATAAGAACACAAGAAGATAAGAAACAGGAGCAGGAGTAGGCCATACGGCCCCTCGAGCCTGCTCCGCCATTCAATAAGATCATGGCTGATCTTTGACCTCAACTCCACTCTCCCGCCCAATCCCCATATCCCTTGATTCCCCGAGAGTCCAAAAATCTATCCATCTCAGCCTTGAATATACTCAACGACTGAGCATCCACAGCCCTCTGGGGTAGAGAATTCCAAAGATTCACAACCCTCTGAGTGAAGAAATTCCTCCTCATCTCAGTTCTAAATGGCCGACCCCTTATCCTGAGACTATGCCCCCCAGTTCTAGACTCTCCAGCCAGAGGAAACAACCTCTCAGCATCTACCCTGTCAAGCCCCCTCGAAATCTATATTAATGTTTCAATGAGATCACCTCTCATTCTTCTAAACTCCAGAGAATATAGGCCCATTTCACCCAATCTCAGCTCAGAACAACCCTCTCATCCCAGGAATCAATCTAGTGAACCTTCGTTGCACTGCCTCTAAGGCAAGTCTATCCTTCCTTAGGTAAGGAGAACAAAACTGTACACAGTACTCCAGGTGAGGTCTCACCAAAGCCCTGTACAATTGTAGTAAGACTTCCCTACTCTTGTACTCCAACCCCCTTGCAATAAAGGCCAAAGTGCCATTTGCCTTCCTGATTGCCTGCTGTACCTGGATGCTAACTTTTTGTGTTTCTTGTGCCAGGACACCCCGATCTCTCTGATTCTAGAACTAGCCCCAACGCCTCAACCCACAAACTCTTGAACCGTGTTGGCGGTTCTGCTCAGTCAGCCGATTCTGTAGGCCTGTCAGTAAAGGGCGGGGAGACAGAGAGCTGAATGGATTTCACAAGGGCTCGGTATGTCAGCACACACTGATTAGTGCAGCATTTCTAGAAACCTTTACCCTCCTTGGCTTGTGAGCTGAGTTATCTGATCTCGCCTGAGGTTGGCGGGAGCGTGCAGCAGTCCTGGGCCAGGGAGATTAAAAAACTGGACAGGGTCCGTGACCTTTACCACCTAGAAGAACGAGGGCAGCAGGCGCATGGGAACAACACCACCTGCACGTTCCCCTCCGAGTCACACACCATCCCGACTTGGAAATATATCGGCCGTTCCTTCATCGTTGCTGGGTCAAAATCCTGGAACTCCCTTCCTAACAGCACTGTGGGAGAACCTTCACCACACGGACTGCAGCGGTTCAAGAAGGCGGCTCACCACCACCTTCTCAAGGGCAATTAGGGACAGGCAATAAATGCCAGCGATGCCCACGTCCCATGAACAAATAAAAAAAGGACAGACATTTCTCGAAAGCAGCAATTCCAAAACTCCATATTTGCTCCTAACTCCCGTGGAGTGGTGGATTTTTATAAAAATGCTTCAGGTGGGGCATTTAAATTTGGGTGGGACGTATACCTGAGGAATCTCGGTTTTCACATCTCACCTAACGTGCGGCCCTTCCGACGGTGCAGCGCTGCCTCGGTTCAGCACTGGAGTGTCGGCCTGGATCGTGGGCTCAAGTCCCTGGAGTGAGGCTCAATCTTAGAGCCTTCTGACTCAGAGGGGAGAGTGATAGCGACTGCCCCATGGGATGGGATTGACAGTCTGTGAATGGAACGGCCGAATTGTTTGAGCAGACAGGGTGGAAGTTGTCTTGTGAGAATTGATGGACCAAAATCAGAAAATCTGACGATGTATTAGACAGAGTAAGGACAGTCCAGGGGCTATATCAATGTCTTGGGGGGGGGGGGGGGGCGGGGGTTGAGATAATTTTGGGTCTGATTCTTCAACATGGGATACTAAGTGCAGACCAGAGCCATATGCAGTTAGACAAGTAGACTCAATCACCCAGTGAATATTGGGGACTGTTTGTAAATAAGAGTTGGGAACACCAAATGTATGATTTAATTGTTAGAGAGTGGCATAGATTTTTGTTGGGTAAGGATATTAAGGTTTACGGAACCAAGACAGGTAGATGGAGTTAAGATTTGGATTAGCCATGATCTAATTGAATGGCGGAACAGGCTCGAGGGGCTGAATGGCCTCCTCCTGTTCCTACACAGAGGAGATTTGCTAGAACGATACCAGGCTTGCTGGACTTCAGTTATGTGGAGAGACTGGAGAAGCTGGGATTGTTCTCCTTAGAGCAGAGAAGGTTAAGGGGAGATTTAATCGAGGGGTTCAAAATTACGAGGGGTTTCGATAGAGTAAATAAGGAGAAACTGTTTCCAGTGGGAGGAGGGTCGGTAACCAGAGGACACAGATTTAAGATAATTGGCAAAAGAACCAGAGGGGAGAGAAAGGAGAATGTTTTTTACGCAGCGAGTTGTTCTGATCTGGAATTCGCTGCCTGAAAGGGCGGTGGAAGCAGATTCAATAATAACTTTCAAAAGGGAATTGGAGAAATTCTTGAAGGGAAAAAATTTACAGAGCTAATGGGGAAAGAGCAGGGGAGTGGGAATAATTGGACAGCTCTTTCAAGACCCAGCACAGGCACAATGGGCCGAATGGCCTCCTTCTGTGCCGTACCATACTATGACACATCAAAAATTAAATACATGAGGACATTGTTCATTCAATCCAATGAGTCCAGTCTGAAACTCAAAATGCCCCTTGTCCTCCCAATTGCAGTCCTCCCAGTCAACCCATGCTGCAGGTGGAAGTACTCAGTCATACTAAACGCGGTGCCCATCTTGATCGCCGTCAACCACCTCGTCGGACGGCAAAAGGCCCCGCCCTCAGGGTGGAGTTCCTGATTGGAGCAGGAAACCTTCCTTTCCCCCCCCCTTCAACTGGCTTTCCGATTGGACAAGCGGGCTGTCAATCAGTGGCCTCCACCCGCCTACCTCAGTGCGGAGCTCCTCATTGGCCATTTATTTATTGCCCATCCCTAATTGCCCTTGAGAAGGTGGTGGTGAGCCGCCTTCTTGAACCGCTGCAGTCCGTGTGGTGACGGTTCTCCCACAGTGCTGTTAGGAAGGGAGTTCCAGGATTTTGACGCAGTGACGATGAAGGAACGGCGATATATTTCCAAGTCGGGATGGTGTGTGACTTGGAGGGGAACGTGCAGGCGGTGTTGTTCCCATGTGCCTGCTGCCCTTGTCCTTCTAGGTGGTAGAGGTCGCGGGTTTGGGAGGTGCTGTCGAAGAAGCCTTGGCGAGTTGCTGCAGTGCATCCTGTGGATGGTGCACACTGCAGCCACAGTGCGCCGGTGGTGAAGGGAGTGAATGTTTAGGGTGGTGGATGGGGTGCCAATCAAGCGGGCTGCTTTGTCCTGGATGGTGTCGAGCTTCTTGAGTGTTGTTGGAGCTGCACTCATCCAGGCAAGTGGAGAGTATTCCATCACACTCCTGACATGTGCCTTGTAGATGGTGGAAAGGCTTTGGGGAGTCAGGAGGTGAGTCACTTGCCGCAGAATACCCAGCCTCTGACCTGCTCTTGTAGCCACAGTGTTTTTTTGGCTGGTCCAGTTAAGTTTCTGGTCAATGGTGACCCCCAGGATGTTGATTGTGGGGGATGCGGTGATGGTAATGCCATTGAATGTCATGGAGAGGTGGTTAGACTCTCTCTTGTTGGAGATGGTCATCGCCTGGCACTTATCTGGCGCGAATGTTACTTGCCACTCATGAGCCCAAGCCTGGATGTTGTCCAGGTCTTGCTGCATGCAGGCTCGGACTGCTTCATTATTTGAGGGGTTGCGAATGGAACTGAACACTGTGCAGTCATCAGCGAACATCCCCATTTCTGACCTTATGATGGAGGGAAGGCCATTGATGAAACAGCTGAAGATGGTTGGGCCTAGGACACTGCCCTGAGGAACTCCTGCAGCAATGCGCTGGGGCTGAGATGATTGGCCTCCAACAACCACTACCATCTTCCTTTGTGCCAGGTATGACTCCAGCCACTGGAGAGTTTTCCCCCTGATTCCCATTGACTTCAATTTTACTGGGGCTCCTTGGTGCCACACTCGGTCAAATGCTGCCTTGTGTAAAGGGCAGTCACTCTCACCTCACCTCTGGATCTTTTTTCCCCCAAACTGAGCATCAGTGAGCAGGTTATTGAGTAAGTGCCGCTCGATAGCACTGTCGACGACACCAAGCGGCTATTGGCCAAGCGGGCTGTCAATCAGCGTCCTCCCGCCCCCTCCGTGAGTCCGGAGCCTCCGATTGGAGCGGAAAAGCCTCCACTCGCTCGCCTATTGGTCAAGTAGCCTGTCAGTCAGCGTCCTCCCACCTTGAGTGCGGAGCCTCCCGATTGGAGCGAAGAAGCCTTTCACCCCGCCCTCAACTACCTGTCCTATTGGCCCAACAAGCTGTCAATCAGCGTCCTCCAACCCCCCGAGAGTGTGGAGCTCCCGATTGGAGCGAAGAAGCCTTTCACCCCGCCCTCAACTACCTGTCCTATTGGCCCAACAAGCTGTCAATCAGCGTCCTCCAACCCCCCCCTAGCGTGTGGAGCTCCCGATTGGAGCGAAGAAGCCTTCAACCCGCCCTCAACTCCCTGTCCTATTGGCCAAGCGGGCTGTCAATCAGCGTCCTCCCGCCCCCTCCGTGAGTCCGGAGCCTCCGATTGGAGCGGAAAAGCCTCCACTCGCTCGCCTATTGGTCAAGTAGCCTGTCAGTCAGCGTCCTCCCACCTTGAGTGCGGAGCCTCCCGATTGGAGCGAAGAAGCCTTTCACCCCGCCCTCAACTACCTGTCCTATTGGCCCAACAAGCTGTCAATCAGCGTCCTCCAACCCCCCGAGAGTGTGGAGCTCCCGATTGGAGCGAAGAAGCCTTCAACCCGCCCTCAACTCCCTGTCCTATTGGCCAAGCGGGCTGTCAATCAGCGTCCTCCAACACCCCCTTGAGTGTGGAGCTCCTGATTGGAGCGAAGAAGCCTTTCTCCCCCCCCCCCCCCCCGCCCTGCCCTCAACCAGCTGTCTTATTGGCGTAGCGGACTGTCAATCAGCGTCCTCCAACCCCCCCCCCCCCCTTTGAGCGCGCAGCTCCCGATTGGAGCGAAGAAGCGCTCCCCCGCCCGCCCTCAACCGCAATCCGATTGGCCAAGCGGGCTGTCAATCAGCGTCCTCCACCACCACCTCGAGTGCGGAGTTCCCTAATTGGAGCGAAGAAGCCTTCAGCCCGCCCTCAACTCCCTGTCCGATTGGCCAAGCGGGCTGTCAGTCAAGTCAAGTCAGCGGCCTCCTCCTTCCACTTCCTGTTCTGAAAGTTCCTGGAAGCTCCGGAGTGAAAGCGAAGAGATAAATAAACCTGCTCGGAACCCCCCCCCCCAAAAAAAAAACAAAAAAACAGGGAGAGAATTCAACTCAACTTAACTTAAAATCAGAGCAATCCCGCTCCCGCCTCCGCCCTTTCAACCGCGACCGAGCGGCGAGCCGGACACAGCCTCCTGGAACCTTCCAGACCCCGGTGACCGTTACTCTTAAAGCGAGGCTGTCCGGTTTATTTTTAAAAATAAATATAAATATATATATATTTTTCTTCAGTTTGTTATATTAAAAAAAAAAGAAAGAAACACCAACTCATTAATTTGATCCCCCGGTGATAAACTGGACTCTTTGAGGAGCCTGGCGTGGAGCGGACTCGGAGAGGTGAGTGACCCCCTTTAACCTTTAACCCTCTCAATTATATTTATTAAAGAACATTTTTTATTCAAAGTTTCTCTTTTAAAACAATATTTCAATGTGAATTCTCTCACTTGAAGGAACAGTCACTTTATTTTTTTTAAAAAAAACCTTATTTAAAGTTTCACTTTCTTAAACAGGAATTTTACCTTTTTTTTTGGTTCAAATATATTAAATTAAACTTTCTTTTTATTTTTCATTTTTAAAAAATCTATATTTCCATCCCCCTCAATTTGTAATTTTAACTTTTAAAAAAAAAATTCATAATTAACTTTTTAGTTTTCTTCAATTTAAATTTATTTGGGTTTTAAGTTTTTAAAAAAAATCATAATTAACTTTTGTTTAGTTTTCCTCAATTTAAATTTATTTGGGTTTTAACTTTTTTTTAAAAATCATTAACTTTTGTTTAGTTTTCTTCAATTTAAATTATTTAAATTTATCTGGGTTTTAACTTTAAAAAAAATATTCATAATTAACTTTGTTTAGTTTTCTTCAATTTAAATTTATTTGGGTTTTAAGTTTTAATGTTTTACAGATATTAAAAGTTCATTTTAAATATTGACTTTGAATTTATTTTTCATTTTAAAAATCTATATTTCCATCCCCCTCAATTGGTCATTTTAACTTTTTAAAAAAAAAATTCATAATTAACTTTTGTTTAGTTTTCCTCAATTTAAATTTATTTGGGTTTTAAGTTTTTAAAAAAAAATCATAATTAACTTTTGTTTAGTTTTCCTCAATTTAAATTATTTAAATTTATTTGGGTTTTAACTTTTTAAAAAAAATCATTAACTTTTGTTTAGTTTTCTTCAATTTAAATTATTTAAATTTATTTGGGTTTTAACTTTAAAAAAAATATTCATAATTAACTTTGTTTAGTTTTCTTCAATTTAAATTTATTTGGGTTTTAAGTTTTAATGTTTTACAGATATTAAAAGTTCATTTTAAATATTGACTTTGAATTGGCTTTTAAATTTTTAAATAATTTTTAAAGATCATTTTTCTTTTTAAAAATTCACTTTTTTAAAAACATACAGGCTTCATTTAAAAAAATATTCATTTTAATTTAAAAGATTTTTATTTCACTTTTCTTTACATTTTTAATTTTGTTCCAGTTTTTAAAGGCTGTATATTTAATTTATTATTTCCTGTCATTTGCAATTTATATTTACAATGTTTAAAATTAATTGTATTTAAAATATATTTAAAAAGAGAGGTCGTGGGTTCAAACCTCTTTCCAGAAAGAAAGACTTGAAAGAATTTGCGACTTTCACCACCTCAGGACGTCCCAAAGAATTTTACACCCAATGAAGTGCTTTTTTCCAATTTTTTTCCATTTAGATTTGTTTAATTTTAAAAGCTTTTCATTTCGTTTAAAATCATTTCGATTTTTAATTGAACTGAAGAGAAATTCATTCTTAATTTTGTAATTAAATTATTTTCACTCAAAACGTATTTTGATTTTTTTTTCAACAAAATAACAGTGTAATTTTTGGTAAACATGGCTTTAAATAAAGCCCTGAGCTGCAGCAATATCGATTTTGTGACCAGAATTTCAGTGTCCGTAATGGTGCATGGGTGAAGTTTACATACCTGAGCTGTGAAGGACACTCGTCTGTGAAGGACGCTCGGTCTCAGTGTGCACTTAGTGTTGGGAGAGAGATTTGTGATCAGAAAGAGTGAGACAGATCATTAAAACACACGGAGCAGGGGTTTCTTTGTAAGATTGAGAGACAGCAAAATATTCGTAAACTGAAATCAGTGTGACTTCCCCAAATGATTGAGTTACAGGTTTGACGAAGTACAATTGTGAATCCTAACCTTGCAAATGAATGTCAGCACAACACTAGTGTACGGGACTGGTGAGGACAGGTCTGTTACTGTATAACACTGGGGTACAGTACTGGTGGGGACAGGTCTGTCACTGTATAACACTGGGGTACAGTACCGGTGGGGCAGATCTGTCACTGTATAACACTGGTACAGTACTGGTGGGGACAGGTCTGTCACTGTATAACACTGGGGTACAGTACTGGTGGGGACAGGTCTGTCACTGTATAACACTGGGGTACAGTACCGGTGGGGCAGATCTGTCACTGTATAACACTGGTACAGTACTGGTGGGGACAGGTCTGTCACTGTATAACACTGGGGTACAGTACTGGTGGGGACAGGTCTGTCACTGTATAACACTGGGGTACAGTACTGGTGGGGACAGGTCTGTCACTATAACACTGGTACAGTACTGGTGGGGACAGGTCTGTTACTGTATAACACGGGTACAGTACTGGTGGGGACAGGTCTGTCACTGTATAACACGGGGGGACAGTACTGGTGGGGACAGGTCTGTCACTGTATATCACGGGGGTACAGTACTGGTGGGGACAGGTCTGTCACTGTATATCACGGGGGTACAGTACTGGTGGGGACAGGTCTGTCACTGTATATCAAGGAGGTACAGTACTGGTGGGGACAGGTCTGTCACTGTATATCACGGGGGTACACATGCGTATACGTGTAATGTCATAACCCAGATGTACTGATTGTGCTTTGTTGCCGTGTTGTATTTCCCCTGAAGGACGATGCCTGGGCAGCAGCCGCAGGGAGACAAAGAAAAGGACGAGGAGAAGGCTGAGGAGGAAATTGAGCCAGATTCTCCGGAGAATGAGGAGAGCTCGGAGGAGGAGAGCGCCACTACCTCTGTATCTGAGGAGGAGGGCGAGGACAGCTCAGGTCAGTGAGGAACTCATTGTATCATTGTGTGAGCCTGCGTGAGTGTGAACGTGCATATTTAAGACATGGAATTAAAGCTATACAGAATTGTGAGGTTTGAACAAACAATAAAACTATTACTTGAGGTAGTACGAATTCTGCATCCATCCTGGGTGTTTTTAATTTAATTTAATTTATTCACTCTGGTGAAAATTCGACTTTCAGAGATAATAATGAGGAAATTAAAGAGGAAGAAGGGAATCGGGGGTGGGGGGAATGGGGAGAGGAAATTTCTCACCCACAGGGTGATAACGTTGTGGACTAAGTCATCAGAGGACATGGAAGCGGACACTGTAACTGGGGTCGATGTGACAGCTCCTCCCCTACTGATGGAATTGTGTGCCACCTTCTCTCAGTCGGCATCACTCGCCCCTCGTACTCAGAAGGTTGAGAGTTTGAGCCCCACTCCAGGGCTCTAACACACAATCTGCGCCGATGCTCCGGTGCCGTACTGAGGGAGTGCTGCACTGTCCGAGATGAGGGGTTGGGCCAGGACCCGATTTGCCTGATGTTAAAGATCCCACGGGGCTATTGGGGGAAGAGCGGGGAGTTCTGCCCGGTGAACTGGGGCACACATTCCTCCCCCAAACCAACACTACCAGAAGCAGAGGAAGTGGTCATTTACCTCACCGCTGTTTCTGGATGATGCTGTACAGGATGGCTGCCTGCACACCAGTCAATGCACTTCACTCATTCATTGTTGAGACATTGAGAAGCTAGATAAGCACAGAATCGAAGATTATACTGATAGGGTGAGATGAAGAGGGGAGGGAGGAGGCTCGGTGGAGCATAAACACCGGCATAGACCAGTTGGGCCGAATGGCCTGTTTCTGTGCTGTAATTTCAGCAAGGTGATAAAACAGCCAAGTTGCAGCTGTTTGATTCTGAGTTACTCGGATTGATCTGATCTCGGGCACGTTCCATTTTCCAGAGATGGACGACGAGGACTGTGAGCGACGCCGAACCGAGTGTCTGGACGAGATGTCGGACCTGGAGAAGCAGTTCACGGATCTGAAAGAACAGTATGCTGATTTTGTTTCTTTTGAAGATATCTCTTCCAGTTTTCTCCTCTCCCGACGGCTTCCTGCTGAGCACAGGCTGTACTGCGCTCTCTGGCTCATTGCCCAAGGGACCATTCTTCACGTGTGAGGCTAGGGCGCAATTAAGAGCGGAGTCAACCTCTCCCCCCCCCCCCCCCCCCCCCCCCCATCTCTCAGTCGGTATCACTCTCCTCTCGTAATCAGAAAGTTGTCTGTTTGAGCCCCACTCCAGGGCTTGAACACATAATCAGGCTGGGGCTGTGATGCTGCCCACAGTTGAATAGTCAGCCATGACTAACTATCTAGGCTCACGTGAAGAGTGACCACTGGAGGGTGGAACCCCATAATGAGTCTGCAGCTTTAGGAAAGGGGGGGCGAAAACCAGAGAAGAAATACTTGGTGCCCTTTTTGAAAAGTTGCTGGGTAAAAGTTGGGCAGAGGATTTAACTCTGAGAAAGTCAAATGGGAACAGGGGGTAAAATCGGCAGCTTCTCTTTTGCAGACTGTACAAGGAGAGGCTGAGCCAGGTTGAAGCCAAACTGGACGAGGTGATCGCCGGGAAAGCAACCGAGTACTTGGAGCCCCTGGCTGTCCTGCAGAAGAACATGAAAATCAGAACTGAGGTAGCAGGTAACGGTGGCATCAATGGGGTGACACCCCCAAAACTGGAGCTGTGGGGGCGCGGTTGTGTGCTGTGTGTCGGTGGGGGAGGGAGGGTATTTTAGGCCCATGGTCAGTTGACATTTTTAATATACAAGAAGGTCACAGTGAGAGAGAGATTTCAGAAATACTCTGCATGGAGCCACCTAGTGACCAGAGCCTGTAACTGCAGTGTGACAGTTGACATAGCAAAATTGAATGGTAAATGTTGACATAGTAAAGTACAGTGGTAAATGTTGTCACGCAAGTGTGACCAAAAATCGCGACAACAGGAAGTGTGTGCCCCACACAGGATTATTAATAATGCATAGATATGATTAAAAGTTTGTGTTAGGGAGAGCCACAAGAAACAAAGGCGTCCGTACATCACCCGGTGTGGAACTGATTCATACAAACCCCAGCATGAGTTGGCACCTACATGAGAAGAGGAGGAATTGGGAAAACCAAGCCCAATATCCAGCCCAACGTGTGTGACCTGAATATCACAAAGGACGGTACAAGTGTCCCAGTGTGATTTCCACAGCACCCTGAATCCTGCCCAGCCTCTGGTTGGGGCCCAGTCACCACAGCGTCTTAAGGTGGAGGGCACTGTATGGGCTGTTTGGTTTGCATCATGTGGCGGAGGAGTTTATTGCAGGCGGAACGCAGCTATTGAGCAGGGCGGGCGGTGCGGGCTTTACTGTGGGCAGGGGTTTGGCTGTGCAGGAGATTGGCTTGGGGTGATTTTATGGGCAGGACACACTACACGTTGGAGAGATTAACTCTTGTCCTAATTCTGCAACTGACAGGAGTGTATAAAGATCTGTGTTTGGAGGTGATCAGAAACCGGTACGAGTGTGAACTGCAGGGAGCTCGGCAACACCTGGAGGTAAGGGCAGTGGGGAGGGTGGGACAACAGGGCCCACATCCTCTTCTAATTCATTCTAATCCCTCCGGCGAGAGAGAATTATCATCCAAACTAAACGGAAATCCCAAACACAGCTGAGAAATGCACATTTAATTATTCTTTGCTGGTTCCCTCTCTTCCTCTCCCCTTGTTGGGAAAAAACAGTTCAAGGAGTGCCGTCTGGTACATCAACAATTTGCATTTCTATCTCACCTTTTAACATAATAAAATGTCAAAAATGGCTGACTTTTCTCTCTCTCTCTCTCTCTTGACGGTGGGTTCAGAGCGAGAAGCTGCTGCTGTTCGATAACATGCGGAACGAGCTGTTGGAGCGAATTCAGCGACTGGAGGAGGATAAGCAGAGCGTAGACCTCACCTCAGGTCAGTATTCAGCTGCCTGTTGTCTCCTATTTCTCCCTAAATTCCCCCCCCCCCCCCCCCCCCAATCTATCCTGGAGGCGTTGGCAGTCGCTGAGGTACGGGTTCCATGGGCACCGGCCCCCATCTGGTACCTCAGCCAAGTGGGTGTTCTTCAGTGAGAGACGGCGGGGTTATTTGATCTGGGGTGGAGGGGCGTTGTATCGCAGCCCAGCATTATCCAGTGTCCACACAGGTTCACTGTGGAGCCTTGGTCACTGAATAGTGACCAGCAAGTATGGTGGATCTCGCCTCTGCCTATCCCAGGGGCCCTGAGGCTAACTCGCCAAGCTCTGACCTGGTTCAAGCCCCTGGTCTGTGTTAGTGTGCCTTCAGGGGAGAGGGCAAATGTCGAGGTGGGAGGGGAGGGATGGGATGGTGACTGCACTGGGATGATGGCCAATATTATTGTGTGGCTGTGATGGTGTACAGTGCAGGTGCAGAGAGATCGGGCTGCAGAAACTCATACTGGCCCCTACACCAGAGCTCACTGAGTGTAGAGCTACATTGCCAGAGCAGGAGAGTATAAGTCATGTACAGTGCTCCAGTCAGGCTGCACTGAATACTGTGTTCAGTCCTGGGCTCCAAGACACAAAGGTAACGTCTAAGTCCTTGGAGCGGAGCAGAGCAGAGAATGGCCGGGAGCTGATCCCTAGGGACTGAATTCTGGAGGAAGATTAGAAAAACTTGGACACTTCAGCCTTGAGAGAGGTGAATTGGAGCTAACCTTGTGGAAGTGATTAAAACACTATCGGAAAGGGTCAATATTTCAGATTAAACCACAACCGCGGGGCAAGGAGACAGAGGACAGACGGGGGAAAAGGACACACTTCTTGACACAGTGATACTGGGTAGGGGAGTGGAGGATAAACTCTGGAGTGATTCAAGAGGCAGTCTGTGATGGGGGCTGTAGGTTCCAATGGAAGGACGGGCAGAATGGGCCGAATGGCCTCCATCGTTGCCGCTTACCTTCTGGAGACGGAGCAGATTCAGTTAATTGCGTTCAGTTGAACAGTTTCCTTTTTTTTTGTCAGAATGGTGGAATGAAGAGGCCCGAGGGAAACGGAACAAGAAGAAGTTCGACCCCTTAAAACCAGAGAAGAAGAAGAAGGCAGCGACTGTGTCTGATATCCTTCCACACCGCCCGCGTCCCCCTGCACTCCGATGGTCGCTGTTTGGTTACATGGGGGTCATTTTGTGAAGTTCCCCAGCTGACCCAGGGCCTCGCTGGCGGTGAGCATGGTTGGAGGGTGGGGATTATCATATTATCCCCCTATCACCACCTACACTCTCACCTCAGAAGGCTTTGCATCACCAGCACAGTTTCACAGCTTCACCCCATTGGCCCCCCCCCCCTGTTTTTCTCGATCTCTCTCTCGCACTCTTTTCGCCCCCCCAACCCCCTTTCTCTGCCAGGTATCCAGCCAGTTCCCTGTTGCTGCTGTCCCTCTCCACTGCCTCCCCACGGTCTATGCCATGTATTCCCCATCCTCTGTGTAAAGTGGTTAATTGGAACACTCCCTGTCCCCTGCTCCCCCGACTCTGCGGTGCAGATTTTCTGATTGTACCAAACGTGGATTGAGTGGAGACTGCAGTATCTCCCTCTGGGGAGGAAAGACTCCCTCCCACCTGGCAACATGGTTACCAGCACGTTGGAACAGTCTGGGAACACACCAACCACTTGCTGGCTTGGTAGCAGAGGTGCCCACACAATGTGCCAAAGATCGGGACACGTCACATGATAAGAAACAACAGTCCAAGATGTCCTGGCTTTAGACGTCAGCCATGGCTCAGTGATAGCGCTCTCGTTGCTGGGTGAGAAGATCGAAGATTCAAGCCTCACTACGGGGCTTGAGCACATCATCGAGGCCGACACTCCCCACTGCCAGTACTGAGGGAGTGCTGCACTGTCGGAGGTGCCGTCTTTCGGATGAGACGTTAAACTGAGGCCCCGTCTGCCCCTCTCAGGTGGATGTAAAAGATCCCTCGGCACAATTGGAAGAAGAGCAGGGGGGAGTTCTCCCCGGTGTCCTGGGGCCAATGTTTATCCCTCAACCAACATCACTTAAAAAAAAAACAGATTCTCTGATCATTGTCACATTGCTGTTTGTGGGATCTTGCTGTGCGCAAATTGGCTGCTGCATTACAACAGTGACTGCACTTCAAAAAGTACCTCACTGCCTGTTGGCTTTGGGACATCCTGAGGCGTTGTATAAAGGGGAATTTCTTGCTTTTTTTATTGCTGATTGCATGATTCTGTGTAACGAGGGTCCTTTTGTCAGCTACCTGATGTAGAAGGTATCTTTAGCAGCAGCAGGAGTTAGTGCAGCGCAGTCAAAGTGTTCCACGAAGACCCCGTTGTTTTAAAGGAGCCGGGTGCTTCATTGTTTTTATATTTAAATTATGGTATCTTGTACTTCAGAGAGCAGAGATTTCCCAGCAGACCAATCACTTCTCACTCTCTCACAATTCCTGGGGGCCAGTCTGCCTGCCCTCCCCGTTTGGTCTGGGATGTTTCCCACGCCCTCTGCTCCAGTAACAAGGGGCAGGTCGATCTTTCAGCTACTACTCACCTGAGCTCTGAGTCTCTCGCTAAACTACTTCCCCCTCATTACCTTCCTCCCCTTTCCTTCAAAAGCTAGATTAACAAGTTATTCAACACAATGCTGTTTGTGGGATCTTGCTGTGCAGAAAATGGCTGCCCTGTTTCCCTGCATAACAAGCGTCACTGTATTTCTGATCAATTCATTGTACGTAAAGAGCTTTGAGGTGTTTCTGAGGCCTGGTAAAGTTGCTGTATAAATGCCAGTCTTTTATCTGGTGTGTCACCCTTTACAACAGTGACTACACTTCAAAAGTACTACATTGGCTGTAAGGGGCTTTGGGATGACCTGAGTTCGAGAAAGGCACTATAGAAATGCAAGTTATTTCTTCCTTTCACTTGAGGGGAGCTTATATTCCTTTAACTGGACAGCTGTTCCTCTTTCTCAGGGTGTGGTGTGGGATGGAAGGGGAATTCTAAGCAGCCTGGGCAGAAAAGGGTTAATATTCTCTGGTCTTCATTCCTTAACATCAGTGCACGACCGTACATTGTCTACATGCTACGAGACATCGATATCTTGGAGGACTGGGCAGCAATCAAAAAGGTAAAATCTGCTGCTGACCACTGCACCTTCAACCTCAACTGCACTTCAAGCCCTGTGCCCCCCTCCCCCCGCGCGCTCCCCTCGTTCCCCTTTCCTTTCATGCTCCCGATTTCCCCACGCTCTCCCAGTTACCCGCACTCACTTTGTTAACCCGCACTTACCTAGTTCTGCACATGTTTCCGGTTCCCCGTGCTTTCCCTGCTCCTCGCGCTCTTTCCATCCTCCCTTCTTCTGATTCCTCACCATGTCCCTGTTCCCTGTGTTACCCCCTGCTCGTTCCCCACTCCTTCTCCATCCCACGCTCTCCCAGGTCCCTACACTCTTCCCAATTCCTTACACTCTCCTCTTTCCCAGCGCTTTCCTGTTCGGTGTGCCCTCCCGATTCCCCGCACTTTCCTCAATCCTCAAGCTCTCTGAGAGGGAGGGTCTGCAGACTCACTGGGCGTGGGTGATGTCGTGCTGCTGATGGGGACCCTCGTTTGCCACGGTGCCTGTCGGAAATCCGGAAGAGCCCTGCCTGCGATTTTCCGCATAAATTCCCAGCCACTGCCAGAGTCCTAAAATGTGTGTGTTGTTGGGGAGTGTTGATGTGAGGAGCTGGGGTCAGTCTGGTACCTGGTGGGTGGAGTGGCAGGGTGGGCAGGGAGGGTGCATTTTCAGGGGGTTCTCCTATCCTCCCATTAGCAATTGCCCCAGAGGTGCTTTTTCCACATGTGCTGTGAGGTTGGGTTTCCCTCTGTGCTACTGGAGCCAGCGAGCAGGTTCCTGAGCGTCCTTGCCCCGAGGGCAGTGGGCAAGGAGCCAGTGAGGTAGGGTGTAATGGGGAAGGATGTGACTGAAGGTGATGTGTGGGCTGAAGGTGGAATATAAAAAGCCTTTATCGCTCCCTTACAGTCCCTCTAGGGCTTTTGCTGGCCTGGCGCATATTGGGAAAGCTCTGCCGCCATCGTATCCATTTGTTCACTCGTGGTCCCAGCCAGACAACCCAAAAAGATTCAGTGGAGAAGGGAGATCACATTTCTCAGGGTGGAGGGTTGTTTGAGCTGTGGGTGGGCCCTGGTCTTGCTGTAGGCGGTCAGTATCAGAAGCTGGCGAGTGTGTGTAACGAGTAATCCTGTCATTGTTGATCAGTAGAATGGTGTGTTGGGTAGGAGATGAATCTATTCCTTCTCTTGCAGGCGAAAGCAGTCGTCACCCAGCAAAAAAGAAAATCAGATGGTAAGTGAAGAGGCTTCAATGGGTCTTGGTCAGTGGATGTGTGGAGTCCCTCAGGGCCCAGACAGAGCGCAATATCAGGGACCGTGTACTCAGGGCCCCTCACAGCCCAATATCAGGGTCTGTGTATTCAGGGTCTCCCAGACACAGTGCAATATCAGGGACTGTGTATTCAGGGCCGCCCAGACAGAGCGCAATATCAGGGACTGTGTATTCAGGGTCGCCCAGAGAGAAAGCAATATCAGGGACTGTGTATTCAGGGTCGCCCAGACAGCGCAATATCAGGCACTGTGTATTCAGGGCCTCTCACAGCGCAATATCAGGGACTGTGTATTCAGGGTCGCCCAGACACAGTGCAATATCAGGGACTGTGTATTCAGGGTCGCCCAGACACAGTGCAATATCAGGGACTGTGTATTCGGGGTCGCCCAGACACAGTGCAATATCAGGATCTGTGTATTCGGGGTCGCCCAGAGAGAGTGCAATCTCAGGGACTGTGTATTCAGGGCCCCTCACAGCGCAATATCAGGGACTGTGTATTCAGGGTCGCCCAGACACAGTGCAATATCAGGGACTGTGTATTCAGGGTCGCCCAGACACAGTGCAATATCAGGGACTGTGTATTCGGGGTCGCCCAGACACAGTGCAATATCAGGATCTGTGTATTCGGGGTCGCCCAGAGAGAGTGCAATCTCAGGGACTGTGTATTCAGGGCCCCTCACAGCGCAATATCAGGGACTGTGTATTCAGGGTCGCCCAGACACAGTGCAATATCAGGGACTGTGTATTCAGGGTCACCCAGTCAGAGTGCAATCTCAGGGACTGTATATTCAGGGCCCCTCACAGCCCAATATCAGGGTCTGTGTATTCAGGGTCTCCCAGACACAGTGCAATATCAGGGACTGTGTATTCAGGGCCGCCCAGACAGAGCGCAATATCAGGGACTGTGTATTCAGGGTCGCCCAGAGAGAAAGCAATATCAGGGACTGTGTATTCAGGGTCGCCCAGACAGCGCAATATCAGGGACTGTGTATTCAGGGCCTCTCACAGCGCAATATCAGGGACTGTGTATTCAGGGTCGCCCAGACACAGTGCAATATCAGGGACTGTGTATTCAGGGTCGCCCAGACACAGTGCAATATCAGGGACTGTGTATTCGGGGTCGCCCAGACACAGTGCAATATCAGGGTCTGTGTATTCGGGGTCGCCCAGAGAGAGTGCAATCTCAGGGACTGTGTATTCAGGGCCCCTCACAGTGCAATATCAGGGTCTGTGTATTCAGGGCCGCCCAGAGAGAGTGCAATATCAGGGACTGTGTATTCAGGGTCGCCCAGACACAGTGCAATATCAGGGTCTGTGTATTCGGGGTCGCCCAGAGAGAGTGCAATCTCAGGGACTGTGTATTCAGGGCCCCTCACAGTGCAATATCAGGGTCTGTGTATTCAGGGCCGCCCAGAGAGAGTGCAATATCAGGGACTGTGTATTCAGGGTCGCCCAGACACAGTGCAATATCAGGGACTGTGTATTCAGGGTCGCCCAGAGACAGTGCAATATCAGGGTCTGTGTATTCAGGGTCGCCCAGAGACAGTGCAATATCAGGGACTGTGTATTCAGGGCCCCTCACAGCGCAATATCACGGTCTGTGTATTCAGGGTCACCCAGAGAGAGCGCAATATCAGGGACTGTGTATTCAGGGCCCCTCTCAGCGCAATATCAGGGACTGTGTATTCGGGGTCGCCCAGACACAGTGCAACATCAGGGACTGTGTATTCAGGGTCACCCAAAGAGAGCGCAATGTCAGGGACTGTGTATTCAGGGTCACCCAGAGAGAGCGCAATATCAGGGACTGTGTAGCCATGTAAATTGGAGGCTCTGTATAAGGAGGGTTTGTATATAAAGTGACTCTAGATAACTGTCTCATTCGGTTGCTCCCCAGGTACAGGCCCTGAAGCAGCCCATGGTAAGAAGGCAAAGGCAGCGTCCCAGCTGTTGGGTGACACAGGTGGGTCCAGAGAGCACCATATCTCATAGAGAATCCTTCATTCATCCCAGCCTCCACCTCATTCTCGCTTTCCCTTACTCCCTCTGCCTCTCTCCTTTCTCCCCATATCCTTCACCCTCTCTCTCCCCTCTGTCCCTACCCCCTTTCTCTCTCTGCCTCTCGCGGTCTCCTGCTCCTATATAAGAATTCTTAGCAATGGAAAAAGGCCATCAGGCCTGTACCTTTCTCGTAGATCGACCCCATCTACCTACCTTCAGTGTGCCCTGCCCCCCGCCCTCTCGGCCTGCTCTCGCCCCGCCCCGCTACGCCACCCCTTCTCAGTCCACAATCCCCTCCACTTGTCTCTTGACCCCACTTACACTGCCCACTTCAGTGTCCCTGTGTCAGTCCCATGGAACTGTTTCCACAACTCATTTCCCCTTTGATTGTAAACACTGAGTGCTAACCTGTCTGACCTGATTCCATTTCCCACACCAGCAGTGTCTCTGTGTCTGAGATAGCCCGCGTAGTGCTGAATCGGCTTGTGAGGTGTGTAAATAAATTTCCCCAATTCCCCCCTTTCCCTGCGGTCTGACTGCTGCCTCTGGTACCCCACCCAACTGTTTGTTATTCACATAAGAACCCAGACAGCGAGTCTCGGCAGGATATTCGCCCCTGGGGAGCCTCACACCTGAGCCAACAGGGGTCGCTAAACAGCAATCAGGAGCGGGAAGCCTTGTCAAGGGGAGAGAAAGGATTACCCCAGGCCAGGAGGAGATGGCTCAGCTCACGGTTACTTTTTCTTCCCCCTCCCCCCGTTTTGTCCTGATTGCCCACCCTGCAGGTACCCCCATGGCCACTATCCCCTGCCGTACCCCAGTGGCCATTCCTCCATGTGTGGGCTGAGGCAGCGAATGTTGGAGGGGGAGGGGGTGTCCGAGCCGAGTCTGACCCTGTCCCCACCTGACGTATGCACACAAGCAGAGGACGAGTACATCGTGCCCCTCACTCCCTATCACTGCTGCTCCTCACATGGTTCAGTAAATTATCTGTTATACTCCGCTCAGAGTTTGAGAATCTGTAACATTCCTCCAATCTGTAACAAGGAAGTTGCTAATCACATCTCGGAAAGGTCCCAAAGAGCTTCACAGCCAATTACTTCGCACTGTTCTACGGAAGGCAAATGGGCAAACCATTTTGCACACAGCACGATCCCACAAACATGACCAACCAGTTACTCTCGGTGGTGTTGGTCGAGAGAGTAACGTGGGCCCCAGGACATCGGGGAGAACTCCCCTGCTCTTCCAATAGTGTCGTGGGGTCTTTACTATTCACCTGAACAGGCATCTGAAGGACGGTACCTTCTGACAGTGCCGCACTCCCTCAGTACTGCACTGAGTTTCACAACTATGTCCTGGAGCGTGGCTGGAACTCACAACCTTCGGACTCTGAGGGGAGTGTGCTACCCGCTGAGCCAGACTACTAGTGCCTTCGTTTTGGCTAACGGTAACCAAAGTTGACTCGTAACAAAATAGAAGAAAGACTCTGGGAAAGCAAAGGAAAAGGGAGGCGGAGGGTGGAAGAGTTTAACGTGTCTGTTCCCTCCACAGTTCTGCCCAAACAGGAGAAGCATTTGTACGTGGCCAAGTGTGAGGATGGGAGACTGTTCTATGAGGGAGACTGGTACAGCAAGGGGCAGAGCATCGTACTGGAGATAAAGGATGAGGCACCCTCACAGTAAGCACTCTCTCATTCTACACTCTGTTCTCCCCCCACCTCCAGCCTCCCGATGAAGGCACGGATTCTCTCACTCGCGTGGGCGCGGACTGTCTCTCCTGCGCGCGGGCACGGGTGGACTGTCCCCTGTGAGCGGGCGCGAACGGACTCCATCTCTCTCTCTCTCTCTCTCTCTCGCTCTCTTGTGGGCGCGGACTCTCTCGCACGCTTTTCTACCGGGGTCACTCATTGTATAGCGACCAGGAGCAGGAGCCCTGGCTGATTTATCCCCCAACCTCGCTAGCCCAGGGTCCCCTGAGAGCGCTTGTAATGAACCAGGCAGGTACCCTGTGTTCGTGATTGCTGTGTCTGAAGGTGTCCGGTTCGATCCCTGCTCCGTGCTGAGTTAGTTGACCTCAGCGACGGTTGGGGCCACCGAGACCTTCCCGATTGGTATGGCCTCAACATGATGGAACTCATCGTCTCCTGCCCCTTCAGGCATTGGATTGGGTTGATCAGATATCCTCCTGCCCCACAGAGATTGGAGCAGCGCAGCCGCCCACTCAGGGTCCCACGCTGCCCAGACCCACCATGGGTCTCACACTAACCACAGATTAGGCTCCGGGGCTGGTCGCACTGACCTGGGCCCCAAGTTCGGGATCTTTGTTGACCGACTCGATTCTTCTCCTCCAATAGTGCAACGATTACGGCCGTCAGCACAGGAGAGGTCTGGCTCCGCAGGACAGACAGCAGCAAAACCAAACTGTACGTCAGCCAGCTCCAGAAAGGGAAATACTCCATCCACAAGGCATGACCCTTGACCCTTGACACTAAACCTCGACCAATGCTAAAGGAAAGCTCTTTTAATTGCAAAAAAAAAATATTATATATCGATTTAAAGATAAAATGAAAAGTACTTTTTGATAAGCAGCCTCCTACCCAAGGTTTACCCGGAAGATTTTCACCGAGGAATCTCGGTTTGAGTTCAGCGTGGAGCTTGGCAAACTGACACCACGGGCAGAGAGCCACGAGCAAATCAAATCCTCACTCGGGCTCCTAGGGGGGAAAAAAAAAACTTTGGGAAACCAGCCGGCCTTTGGGGAGGTCGGATGAACGGAATTCCCCAGTGCCTCCTCCCTCCTGATCGCTCAGAGGATTCAGGAGTGGAGAAGTCTCGAGAACCTCCTAGCACTTTTCTCTCGTCGTTTTTATTTTGGTGACCTACCCTGCACTAAGACTCAAATCTGCGTGTGACGTGAACCGCAGAATAAAAAAGAAAGAAGACACTCAGTCGGAGCCCGCCTCCAGCCGGTGCTTTATGGACTCGCGTTACGCAGCACAGCACGACTGAGGATACAGCTTTAAATTGTACAGCACTTTTTAAAAAAAAACCAGACCGACCCTAAACTGGAGTCCTGAGCACTAAACCATGGAGATCGTGACGAAAAAAGAGAGTTTATTTCAAATCTATCGAAGCTTTAAAAAAAGAGACATCTATTAAAATAAATATTTGAGATTTTAGGCTGCTCTGGATTCTTATTTCGATCGAAGTTGCCTCTCCTCGAGCCCACACTCTCTTGTGTTAAATATCCCCAGGCGCGATCCTTGCAAACTCCCAACGCCTCTCCCCCCCCCCCCCCCTGAGTTGAGGGAGGGGAGAATTATCTAGGATTCCCGTTCCCCTGATCACCGGCCAGTGACTCCTGCTGGAAAATGCAGGTGTATGGACAGGATTGGATGTTGGCTGTGATGCCCTCACTGTTGAATAGCCTGGCAGAGTTGCATGTGAAGAATGGACTGGGGTGAGGCATCAGGGGGCACCTGTCCCCCCAGCAACTTTCAGCACCTCCAGGAGAGGAGGGCAGCAAAAGGAAATTACATCCCCCTGATACAGTGACAGTCAGCACCAGGGAGAGGGAAGGGAGCGGGTTACATAAGAACATAAGAAATAGGAGCAGGAGTAGGCCAATCGGCCCCTCGAGCCTGCTCCGCCATTCAATAAGATCATGGCTGATCTGATCCTAACCTCAAATCTAAAGAACACAAGAAGTAGGAGCAGGACCCGGCCACTCAGCCCCTGGGCCCGCTCCCCCACCCACAGGGCCTTGACCGATCCGAACTCGGCTTCATGTCCAATTTCCTGCCCGCTCCCCGTAACCCCCAATTCCCTTTACTTCTAGGAAACTGTCTATTTCTGCTTTGAATTTATTCAATGATGTAGCTTCCACAGCTTCCTGGGGCAGCAAATTCTACAGACCTACTACCCTCTGAATGAAGAAGTTTCCCCTCATCTCAGTTTTGAAAGAGTAGCCCCTTATTCTAAGATTATGCCCCCTAGTTCTAGTTTCACCCATCCTTGGGAACATCCTTACCGCAACCACCCGATCAAGCCCCTTCACAATCTTATATGTTTCAATAAGATCGCCTCTCATTCTTCTGAACTCCAATGAGTAGAGTCCCAATCTACTCAACCTCTCCTCATATGTCCGCCCCCTCATCCCCGGGATTAACCGAGTGAACCTTCTTTGTACTGCCTCGAGAGCAAGTATGTCTTTTCTTAAGTATGGACACCAAAACTGTATGCAGTATTCCAGGTGCGGTCTCACCAATACCCTATATAACTGCAGCAATACTTCCCTGTTTTTATATTCTATCCCCCTAGCAATAAACACCAACATTCCGTTGGCCTTCTTGATCACCTGCTGCACCTGCATACTAACTTTTTGATTTTCTTGCACTAGGACCCCCAGATCCCTTTGTACTGCAGTACTTTCCAGTCTCTTGCCGTCAAGATAATAACTTGCTCTCTGTTTTTTCCTGCCAAAGTGCATAACCTCACATTTTCCAATATTGTATTGCATCTGCCAAATCTCCGCCCAGTTCCTCCCCCAGCTCCCCATTTAAGCCTCCAGGGGCAGGGAGATGCAGAGCGGAGACTAGTAATTCGCAGCTGGTGGGGGAGGGGGTCAGAGGAGTGTGGTCAAGGCCGATTATCTACAGGGGGCATTAGCAGCAGCCTGAGAGCACAGGAGTTGCTAGCAGATGCTCCCTGCACTGTTAATTAAAATACATTCCAACCTCCACTACCTATAATGGAAGGAGTTCTGTCCATTGGGATTCTGAACAGTGGGAGTGAACAGGACAGGGCTTGGTCCATTGGGATTCTGAACAGTGGGAGTGAATGGGACAGGGCTTGGTCCATTGGGATTATGTACAGTGGGAGTGAATGGGAAGGAGTTTGGTCCATTGAGATTGTGTACAGTGGGCATGAACGGGAAGTGGTTTGGTCCATTGGGATTGTGTACAGTGGGAGTGAATGGGAAGGAGTTTGGTCCATTGAGATTGTGTACAGTGGGCATGAACGGGTTTGTTCCATTGGGATTGTGTACAGTGGGCATGAACGGGAAGTGGTTTGGTCCATTGGGATTGTGTACAGTGGGTGTGAACGGGAAGGGGTTTGGTCCATTGGGATTGTGTACAGTGGGAGTGAACGGGAAGGGGTTTGGTCCATTGGGATTGTGTACAGTGGGAGTGAACGGGAAGGGGTTTGGTCCATTGGGATTGTGTACAGTGTGAGTGAACGGGAAGGGGTTTGGTCCATTGGGATTGTGTACAGTGGGAGTGAACGGGAAGGGGTTTGGTCCATTGGGATTGTGTACAGTGGGAGTGAACGGGAAGGGGTTTGGTCCATTGGGATTGTGTACAGTGGGAGTGAACGGGAAGGGGTTTGGTCCATTGGGATTGTGTACAGTGGGAGTGAACGGGAAGGGGTTTGGTCCATTGGGATTGTGTACAGTGGGAGTGAACGGGACGAGGCTCGGACCATTGGGATTGTGAACGGGAAGGGGTGAATATCTTGGAACTTGTGGATCTCAATCACTGGCATTTTCACAGCTGATTATTTAGGTAAGTACCATGGAGTTATAGTTTGATGTCTGTTGTGGGACTTTCTGTTTGGTTTGACTCCATCCTCTCCTAAAGTCTCAGACTCCTACTGGGTGGGGGAGGGAGGGAGAGATGATATCAGCCACTTGCTGCCTCGTCCCAAAGATGTGGCCGCCAAGTGGGGGCAGAATCATTTTGGCTTCTCTGCGATGCTGTCCATGACAGAATAGCCTCCTGATGCTCACACATGAACGGCCACCTGGGGGAGGGGGAACGGGCAAGGTGCCAGAAGGCTGCCTGTCTGCTCAAACCCTAGGAAGGATTGGTAGGGGGAAAAGGTATTTGAAAACCAGGTCTACAGAGCTGGTCGGAATTTCGAACTCAACCCCTCCATTGTGGTAGACGTGTCTAAAGAGCTTTATAAAGGGAGTTCTCTTGCTGTGTTCCTCTTCTAACCCCTCGTTCACATTCAGGATACCACAAGAGGTGTGTGAGTGAATCCCATCTCTTGCCTCCAGCCTCTCCTTTTAGCATCTTTCTCATTCTCTCCTGAATCGATAGGCTCACCTTGAAGCTCTCTTTTTAAAACAGTGTAAATATCCCTGAGCCCAATCCCCATGCGTGGTTCAGTGCCCAGAACTGTACGCAGTTCCTTGGCAATAAGCTGTCTGTGGCGCACGCACACACTATTCTCCCACCGCCCTGCTGCTGTGAGCTCGGTTTCTCCGCCCGCTGTGGGCCACAGACCGACCGGCTCCAAAGGGCAGCGCAAAACCAGTTAGGTTCGAGTGACCCTAGAGCAGGATCAGTCCCACACAGCAGGGATAAAACACCCAGAGCAGAGCTCTGTGGGTCATGGGTCTTTGTGTGAATGCTCACTCCTGGCGACCGAAAGAAACAGACATAAAACGGTGCTATCATGGATCGAAACGTCTGTCATTTTACTCACTCTAGCCCTCTCCCTAAATGAATTTCTACTTTAGCGAGCCAAAACTTGCACAGTCCCTTCAAGCCGCACATCAACTGGTAAGTTCATTCCTTTTATTAATATCTACATCACAGTCCAGTCTGAAGTGGTGGCTTCATGGGCAGGGCCCCCACTCCGTCTCCACCGTTCAAAATTGCTGTTGGTACATTCAGGGTGGCAGCAAGCGGCCTTTCCCCCCCTCCCCACCCCTGCTGCCACCATACTGAATGTGTCACAGAGTCTTCAATCTCCTTTTCGGTTTTGAATTATCAAGCACCAGTATGCTCAAATCTCCTGGAGATAAAGGTCTGATATCGCCGTACAGCGTTGCCTGGCAGTTCTTCGGTTTATCCGTTGGACGACAGTGTCCTTGTGTTCAAAACAAAAACGGCCGCCAGCAAACCGCCAGAAAGCCGCCATATTGAGTGTGTCAAATCTTTTCCCCTCTTTTTTTTAAGCAATCATTATAAAAAAATAAATTGGACAATTGAACTCCCACCAACTGAAGGTATGAAATGGATAACAGTGACATTAAGTGCCTTCCCCTCCCATCCTCCCTCTTTTTACCCCCAAAATATTAAATAGGTGTTTCCAAAATTAAACAAATATTTTCAACGTTTAACATTTGATACGAGGGGCTGGCTTCCCCCCCCCCTCGGATCTTGCTGACCAAAAAATGGATGACGAGGAAAGTGTTTTTTTGTTTTGTGTTCGGTTTTCTGGCGCTGCGTTCTAGTTTGTCTTCCACCGTATGCAGACGTTGTGACGCCGCGCTGGCACGAAGCCCTGGTAGCAGATACACCGGTACGAGCCCAGAGTATTGATGCAGCGAGCGTTCTTGCACAGGAAACGTTTGCGATGCAGCTCGAGGCACTCGTTGATGTCTGTGGGGGTCAGAGAGCGGGCGAGATCAGTGAGAACGGCCCTGGAAAGACAAATCTTTTCACCGTACAAAAAACAAGGTGGGCGGGGGGGGGGGGGGGAAGTGCACCTCCAGCCCATAATGTTTCACCTCAACTGGCGGAAAATCGTGGGCCGGGGTGGGGTGGGGGTCCGCAGTTACCTGATGTGTGGGATCGGTGGAGTGGGAAACCTTCCCTGGAACCTTCCGCTATTTCTCGGCTGTTTTAGTGCAGTTTTTAACCCGTTTGATTTCCCCCCGGCAAATGTCAGGGAGAATATCGGAAACAAAAGATCGGGGTGATGGGGAAATCCCTTTGTGTTCAGATCAGAATATCAGCAACCGGGGCACTGGGTGGTGACTGTGACCTTTCACCTCTGGGACCTGGGTTCGAATCCAGACCGGACATGTGTCAAAAATCCCATCTGCTGGCTGGAAGGGTGCAGCGTGAAATCACCATCTTAACCCACTGGTGCTTTGGAGGACTCCTTCTGGAGTTGGGGATTAAGAAACATTATTGGGACAGTGTAGAGGGAGCTTTACTCTGTATCGAAACTGTGCTGTACCTGCCCTGGGAGTGTTTGATGGGACAGTGTAGAGGGAGCTTTACTCTGTATCTAACCCTGTACCTGCCCTGGGAGTGTTTGACGGGACAGTGTAGAGGGAGCTTTACTCTGTATCTAACCCTGTACCTGCCCTGGGAGTGTTTGACGGGACAGTGTAGAGGGAGCTTTACTCTGTATCTAACCCTGTACCTGCCCTGGGAGTGTTTGACGGGACAGTGTAGAGGGAGCTTTACTCTGTATCTAAACCGTGCTGTACCTGCCCTGGGAGTGTTTGATGGGACAGTGTAGAGGGAGCTTTACTCTGTATCTAAACCGTGCTGTACCTGCCCTGGGAGTGTTTGATGGGACAGTGTAGAGGGAGCTTTACTCTGTATCTAAACCGTGCTGTACCTGCCCTGGGAGTGTTTGATGGGACAGTGTAGAGGGAGCTTTACTCTGTATCTAACCCGTGCTGTACCTGCCCTGGGAGTGTTTGATGGGACAGTGTAGAGGGAGCTTTACTCTGTATCTAACCCGTGCTGTACCTGCCCTGGGAGTGTTTGATGGGACAGTGTGGAGGGAGCTTTACTCTGTATCTAACCCTGTACCTGCTCCTGGGAGTGTTTGACGGGACAGTGTAGAGGGAGCTTTACTCTGTATCTTACCCTGTACCTGCCCTGGGAGTGTTTGATGGGACAGTGTAGAGGGAGCTTTACTCTGTATCTAACCCGTGCTGTACCTGCCCTGGGAGTGTTTGATGGGACAGTGTAGAGGGAGCTTTACTCTGTATCTAACCCGTGCTGTACCTGCCCTGGGAGTGTTTGATGGGACAGTGTAGAGGGAGCTTTACTCTGTATCTAACCCGTGCTGTACCTGCCCTGGGAGTGTTTGATGGGACAGTGTTGAGGGAGCTTTACTCTGTATCTAACCCGTGCTGTACCTGCCCTGGGAGTGTTTGCATTCGTGATATAAACTGCCTTGTCAGGTGTATTAATGATCTCACTCTACGATACCCATCTCTGTCTGCAAAACACTGACTGACGTGTGTTGTCTCCTGTGTAAGTTGAGATAAAACACCGTACTTGCCTGTGCGGTGTGCAGTGCAGTTTTATACAAACCTCGACACTTCCCGCTGCTGTCCAGCTGGAAGCCTTTGTAGCATTCGCACCTCGACCGTCCCCGCACACACCGCCCGTGCCTACAGGAGCATTCGTCAGAGTCCTCGTCGGAACTGTTATCTGCACAGAGGCAAACGAGTCAGAGAAACCCCTCAGAGCGATAAGCACGTCTGAATCCTGCTCAGCACCACAGATGGTTTACTGGGGGGGTGGGGGTGGGGAATCACAATTTTGGTGAAGTTCACTTTTGTATGCAGTTTTGGCCCAGGACTGCCTGGTGAACACCCTCCTGGTACCTGCGGTCTGTGTGTAATGAAGGGTAAAGCTGTTCTTTATTGATGGTTTATGATTTCTATACACACAGTGCATGCACAGGGACCCTTGCATCGGGAGGTACTGAAGGAGGTGATTATATTCGAACGCTGTCTCACAGCAATAGAACTCATTCCTGCTCTCTTCATTCTCCCTCTCTCCACCTCATCGCTCCCTTCTCCTCTCTTTCTCGTCCCACTCTCCTTTTCCCCCCTCATGCTTTTTCTCTCCCTTTCCACCTCCCTCTCCCCTTTCCCTCTCTTTGTCTCTCCCTCCCCCCTCCCCCCTTCCCCCGGCTCATTTCTTTCCTTTCTCTTTACACTCCCGTACCTCACACCATCAGCCACCCGAGAGGACAGTCGAATTTGGAGCTCGCCGCTCTCAGTCTGGCCTGTTACTTGGTAACGTTCAGTCCAGAGTTCAGGAACCGTTAAAAAGAAAAGCTTCACAAACGATTAGAGAGACCTGGATTCTCGTCTTCATTCTCCCCCTCACTCTGTGTCACTTTGTCTCCAGTCCCTCGTTGGTCTGATTATTGTATTCCTCTTATCTGATGTCCCTGGCCCATTCCCTTTCTCTCTATCCCTCTCTCTCCCTTTCTCCCCATCTCTCTCTCTCTCTCCCTTAGTCTCTCTATCCCTCTCTCTTCCTTTCTCCCCATCTCTCTCTCTCTCTCCCTTAGTCTCTCTATCCCTCTCTCTCCCATTCTCCCCATCTCTCTCTCTCTCTCCCTTCATCTCTCTGTCCCTCTCTCTTCCTTTCTCCCCATCTCTCTCTCTCTCTCCCTTAGTCTCTCTCGCCCCCTCTCTTCCTTTCTCCCCATCTCTCTCTCTATCTCCCTTTCTCTCTATCCCTCTCTTCCATTCTCCCCCATCTCTCTCTCTTTCCCTCCCCTAGTCTCTCTATCCCTCTCTCTTATTTCTCCCCATCTCTCTCTCTTTCCCTCCCCTAGTCTCTCTATCCCTCTCTCTTCCTTTCTCCCCAGCTCTCTCTCTCTCCCTTACTCTCTATCCCTCTCTTCCATTCTCCCCCATCTCTCTCTCTTTCCCTCTCTTAGTCTCCCTATCCCTCTCTCTTCCTTTTTCTCCCCTATCTCTCTCTCCCTCCCTTCATCTCTCTGTCCCTCTCTCTTCCTTTCTCCCCATCTCTCTCTCTCTCTCCCTTAGTCTCTCTCGCCCTCTCTCTTCCATTCTCCCCCATCTCTCTCTCTTTCCCTCCCCTAGTCTCTCTATCCCTCTCTCTTCTTTCTCCCCATCTCTCTCTCTTTCCCTCCCCTAGTCTCTCTATCCCCTCTCTCTTCCTTTCTCCCATATCTTTCTCTCTCCCTCCTAGTCTCTCTGTCCCCTCTCCCATTCTCCCCCCCTTAGTCCCTCTATCCCCCTCTCTCTTCCATTCTCCCTCTATCCCCTCTCTCTTTCTCTCTTCCTCCCTTAGTTTTTCTTTCCCCCCCTCTTCCATTCTCCTCTCTCTCTCTCTCCCATTCTCCTCTATCCCCTCTCTCTTCCTTTCTCCCCAATCTCTCTCTCCCTCTTAGTCTCTCTATCCCCTTTCTCTTCCTTTCTCCCCAATCTCTCTCTCCCTCTTAGTCTCTCTATCCCCTCTCTCTTCCTTTCTCCCCAATCTCTCTCTCTCCCTCTTAGTCTCTCTTTCCCCCGTTCATTGCTCTGGTCGCACAGAGCAGATCTCCTGGGTGGGCTGGTCTCCACTGCTCAGTCCCACACGAGCAGTGCATTTCCCCACCGAGCCAGCAAGTGGGGTAGGGTGGGGGAGACTTGTGTGGTCGATACGAGACCCTACATCCATCCCGCGCGTAGATCTCAGTTGGGGCGCGGTGGGGGGGACTGGGACTGTTGCCCTCGGGGACCCTCCGCGGGGTTTAATGAGATTGTGGAGAGAAAGCGCCAGGAAAGTCCAACAGAGCGGTGTCTGTCCTACTCACCATCGCTGCTATGTGACGCGTCCATCTGTTCCGATTGGCTCAGATCCACTCCTCGGCCTGGCCGGACGTTTGGGACCCACCGTGTTATGTTGCACAGGCGAGAGTGGATGGCTGAAAAAGACAAAAGCTCACATCAGTGAAGTGAGGACTTCTCTCCAACGAGTGGGGTCACTGATACCAGACAGTCAGCTCGAGCCAACTGGGAGGGTCAGTGCTCAAGAGTGGGGTAAGATCACAGACACAGACCCCCCGTCCCGTCACTGTGTGTGTGGGGGGAATCACAGACACAGACCCCCCGTCCCGTCACTGTGTGTGTGTGGGGGAATCACAGACACAGACCCCCCCGTCCCGTCACTGTGTGTGGGGGAATCACAGACACAGACCCCCCGTCCCATCACTGTGTGTGTGGGGGAATCACAGACACAGACCCCCCGTCCCGTCACTGTGTGTGGGGGAATCACAGACACAGACCCCCCGTCCCATCACTGTGTGGGGGAATCACAGACACAGACCCCCCGTCCCATCACTGTGTGTGGGGTAAGATCACAGACACAGACCCCCGTCCCATCACTGTGTGTGTGGGGGGGAATCACAGACACAGACCCCCCGTCCCGTCACTGTGTGTGTGGGGGAATCACAGACACAGACCCCCCGTCCCATCACTGTGTGTGTGGGGGGGAATCACAGACACAGACCCCCCCGTCCCGTCACTGTGTGGGGGAATCACAGACACAGACCCCCCGTCCCATCACTGTGTGTGTGGGGGGGAATCACAGACACAGAGCCCCCGTCCCATCACTGTGTGTGGGGGAATCACAGACACAGACCCCCCGTCCCATCACTGTGTGTGTGGGGGAATCACAGACACAGACCCCCCGTCCCATCACTGTGTGTGTGGGGGGGAATCACAGACACAGACCCCCCGTCCCATCACTGTGTGTGTGGGGGGGAATCACAGACACAGACCCCCCCGTCCCGTCACTGTGTGTGTGGGGGGGAATCACAGACACAGACCCCCCCGTCCCGTCACTGTGTGGGGCACCACGGTGCAGTGTGACCCTTGAGTTAAGACATTAGTTGGGGTTGAGCCACTGGGCAGGAACTCTGGTGCCCACGGTGGGTCAAAGCTGCCCTTTTCTCACCTGACATCCTCATGGGACACGGACGGCAGTCCAGCCCCCAGGCCTGGCCGTGCTGGCAGCAGCATTCCGAGAAGGTGGTGTGGTACCCGACCAGGGGGTGGCTGCACATGAAGTCGTTACCAACGTGTTTCCAGCAGAGGTCGCGGTCTGTCTCCGCCCGGTCTGTGCATGACAGTGAAAGAGAAAAAAAACATCTCTCAACACATTCCTGGTCACACCCCGTCCCCACCTCGTGTCGCCCCCACCTGTGGCCATGCCCACCGCTCGTCGTGCCTAGCTGTCGTCAGCCCCAGCTTTGGTTGTGCCCACCTGTGGTCGCATGCACCTGTCGTGCCCACCTGTCGCCGTGCCCACCTGTGGTCGCATGCACCTGTCGTGCCCACCTGTCGCCGTGCCCACCTGTGGTCGCATGCACCTGTCGTGCCCACCTGTCGCCGTGCCCACCTGTGGTCGTATGCACCTGTCGTGCCCACCTGTCGCCGTGCCCACCTGTGGTCGCATGCACCTGTCGTGCCCACCTGTCGCCGTGCCCACCTGTGGTCGCATGCACCTGTCGTGCCCACCTGTCGCCGTGCCCACCTGTGGTCGCATGCACCTGTCGTGCCCACCTGTCGCCGTGCCCACCTGTGGTCGCATGCACCTGTCGTGCCCACCTGTCGCCGTGCCCACCTGTGGTCGCATGCACCTGTCGTGCCCACCTGTCGTCGTGCCCACCTGTCGTCGTGCCCACCAGTGGTCGTATGCACCTGTTGTGCCCACCTGTCGTCGTGCCCACCTGCCGTCGTGCCCGCCTGTCGTCGTGCTCACCTGTCGCCGTGCCCATCTGGATCCTAAAGCCGTGAAGTCCAAACCTCTCAGTGGAATGCCCAGGGGCCCCCCCCCTCCCCTTCCAGTCACCCCCCAGGGTCGCCAACCCTCCAGGATTGCCCTGGAGTCTCCAGGAATTAAAGGCTGATCTCCCGGTCACTGCTGCGAGCAAAACCCATCGGGAGAAAACCCATCGGGACATTTAAAAAACAAAATTGTGCGATTTTTTTTTTCATTTTCTTTGAACACTTTTGTTGATCAGTTATAAAAATATTAAAGATGGGAAAACAGAATGTACGACTGACAGTCAAGAATCATCCAATGGGGGAATGAAGAGTCTCTTTGCTTTCCGATTGGTTGGGAAGGTGGGGAACCGCGAGGATGGACATATTGGGCGGCCAATGGCGGGAGGGGGGGGGCGGGGGGCGGCAGGAGGTGGGAGGTCGTGTGATGAAACCTCCAGGAATACGTCCAACCAGAGTTGGCGACCCGACTGGGTTAGTTGGGTATTTGGCCCCGGCTTCCACCAGTACCTACCGATGGTGACCACGGGCTGTACACAGCGCCTCTTCACCGTGTCGAAGATGGTTGGCGGAGAGCAGGCGCAGGTGTAGGACCCCTTCGTGTTGGTGCACCTGGCGTTGGGGCAGCTCTGCAGGTCCTGGCACTCGTCCACATCTGGGGAGCACAAAGTCAGCACGTGGGTAACAGCCGGGCTCGGTCCCCGAGCACCCGGGCCGCGGCGACTCACCGAGCGGCCGGCTCGAGACGTTCCTCCTCCTCCCCCTCCCCCTCCCCCTCCGCAACCCTCTGACTCGCTCGTCCGCCTCCGTTACTGCTCACGGGATCTTGCTGTGCGCCAAGCGGCTGCGGTATTTGCCCACGTAACAAGTGTCTATGCGCCTCAAAGTCATTCATTGTGTGTTAAGCACTTTTGTGATGTTTCTGAGAGGGGTGGTAAGGGGCTAGCTCCTCGAATGCACTGATTTCTGGGCATCCGGCCCTTAAAAACTGGTCCAAACACCTCACTCTTAGCAAATGAGTCAAATTTAAACAGGGCTCTCCCCAGATGTTCACAAGGGAGCTTCGCCTGCAGTGCCCCCAGATGTTTACTCTACATGGGACCTTTGCCTGCTCTCCCTCCCTCCAGATGTTCACCGTACACGTGACCTTTGCCTGCTCTCCCTCCCTCCAGATGTTCACCGTACATGTGACCTTTGCCTGCTCTCCCTCCCTCCAGATGTTCACCGTACACGTGACAGTTGCCTGCTCTCCCACCCCCCAGATGTTCACCGTACACAGGACCTTTGCCTGCTCTCCCTCCCTCCAGATGTTCAACGTACACGTGACCTTTGCCTGCTCTCCCTCCCTCCAGATGTTCACCGTACACATGACCTTTGCCTGCTCTCCCTCCCTCCAGCTGTTCACCGTAAACGTGACCTTTTCCTGCTCTCCCTCCCCCCAGATGTTCACTGTACATGGGACCTTTGCCTGCTCTCCCTCCCTCCAGCTGTTCACCGTACACGTGACCTTTTCCTGCTCTCCCTCCCCCCAGATGTTCACCGTACACGTGACCTTTGCCTGCTCTCCCTCCCCCCAGATGTTCACCGTACACGTGAACCTTAGCCTGCTCTCTCTCCCTCCAGCTGTTCACCGTACACGTGACCTTTGCCTGCTCTCCCTCCCTCCAGCTGTTCACCGTACACGTGACCTTTGCCTGCTCTCCCTCCCTCCAGATGTTCACCGTACACGTGAACCTTAGCCTGCTCTCTCTCCCTCCAGCTGTTCACCGTACACGTGACCTTTGCCTGCTCTCCCTCCCTCCAGATGTTCAACGTACACGTGACCTTTGCCTGCTCTCCCTCCCTCCAGATGTTCACTGTACACTGTAACAGACAGATGCTGACAGGAGTAAAGTGCACTGCTGTGTGGTTAGAAGCTCCTCCTCACCCAGACACTGGAGCAGGGCCCCGTCGTAGTAAAAACCTTGTTTGCAGTAACACTCGAAGCCGGGCTGGGTGTTCATGCAGAAACCTTCCTTGCAGATTTCCTGCCCGAACAGCGTGCATTCATCGATGTCTGGAGTCAGAAAAGAAAAGAACACAATAATCTCCAGACCATGCTCCCCGCCAAGGAACCGTTTTTGAGTGTGACGAGCAGCCGAGGACTGTCGGCCAAGGTGCAGCCAAGTTGGTTTTGGACTGCGGGGCTGGTCGCCCCCGCCTGTGGCCAGCTTTGTGATCCAGGTGGCTGCCAGGCCCCAATCTGAGGTGCATCTGGGACTCTCCTGTCTCCACCGGCAAGACACATCTCACCCTCCACACCAGGAGGGTCTGAGTGTAGCAATTCTGGGGTAGGGAGGGAGGGAGGGGTTTGGGACAAAATCCTGCCCCCCTCCCCTCTCTCTACCTCCCCCCAAACCCCTATCCACTGACCCCTGACGGAAGGTGCATGTGTGTGGGTGCCAGCTGAGGATTGGACTCGGCTGTGACGCCTCATGCAGTCAAACAGCCCGCCGACGCTCGCTGTCGAGGCTGGCCGGGAAGAGTGGCGGGCTGGTGACACTGGTGTGGGTCAGCACCTTTGGGAGAGGAGAGGGTCAGAAACGCCCAAATCAATTCAATTAACGTGTTAGATTAACATGTCTCAGGCACATGGGGACAGCACCACCCACACGTTCCCCTCCGAGTCACACACCATCCGGACTTGGAAATATATCGGCCGTTCCTTCATTGTCGCTGGGTCAAAATCCTGGAGCTCCCTCCCTAACAGCACTGTGGGAGAACCGTCACCACACGGACTGCAGCGGTTCAAGAAGGCGGCTCACCACCACCTTCTCGAGGGCAATTAGGGATGGGCAATAAATGAGACTGATAAGATTTTTGTTAGGTAAGGGTATTAAGGGTTACGGGACCAAGGCGGGCAAGATGGAGTTAAGATACAGATCAGCCATGAGCGGCGGAAGAGGCTAGAGGGGCTGAATGGCCTCCTCCTGTTCCTAGTGTCCTGAGACAGACCCCCCCAGACCCCCCAGGCTGACGGTACTCACCCCTGTAAGCCGGCAGACCGATTGTGAACAAGTTGTCGTCGCTCACCAGGAATCCCTTCCCGTCTGGGCAGAGAGAGTGAAACTCGGCTGGAAGGAGAGAAAGAGGGCAATGAGCCAACGGACACACCAAGGACCAGGGACGGCGGGCCCCGTTAAACCCAGTCGGAGGGCCATCCGGACACGGAACGCCCAACCAGAAACAGCGGGAGAACCGGAATCGATCGTCGCTTTTAAAAATATTCGAGAAAGGTTTCAAAGGGGTTCGGGGAAAGGGGTAAGA